>NW_021850289.1:109559-133441 GCF_003651465.1 Formica exsecta
AAATAAAGATAAAGATATATATCATAATATATATGTATATATAAGTAAAGCGGTTATACAATGGTTCGGAGGTGAATAGAAGATAGAAGAAGATGAGAGACACACCTGGCAGTGAGGCAGAGCTGGAGCTAGAATGTTTGTCGAACTCATCCCCGGCGCCTGGTGTGTGCGTTAGTCGGAATAACAAAGCAGTTGTACAGCAGGGTAGTTTCGGAGAGTTCAGTCCGTGAGACTGTATCGCCACGAGCAACAATATACCGTTGAAAGCAACGAACAACGTATACAATTATTTATCGATTTAAATTAATTTCAAGCTTCAGATTTTTTCTTGCACTTCTTATTAAATCCTACAACTATATGATTATAATACATTGCTCGCGAATTATTTCTAATCTTGATATTAATCGACATAAAATAAATTAATAGCAATATATTTTTTAATCAATTATTCATTTATCATTTTATCTGCATATATGTATTAATGCAATTCGTTACTTTTTGTTCCATTTTGTTTGTTCTATACTAACTAAATTATATTATTGATATCAACGAATATTCAAAGTATACTGCGTTTTTTAAATAATACGTCCGAACATCTCCAGCTTCAACTTCATTTCGAAATATGCTGGATATTAATAATTGGCATATTGTTGCTGGCGCGTAATTCACGGCATAAATTCTTCCAATATATATGTATGTATATCTGCATGTATGTATGCAACACACATATGTATACGCACGTTTATATCTAAAGTTGTGTCGTTTCAGTGAATTGCGACTTATCCAGAAGGCGACTACGACGTTTATTACAAATCGTTCAAGACTGGAAATACAAAATGATGCAAATGCCAAAAGTTTTTGCCAATTTTTTATATGCTGATACATTTTCATATATACTTTCTTTATTATTTTTTTCCTAGTCCTATTATCTGTGCTTCACTTTTGTATTTATAATTGTAAAATAGTTTTAATAATAGTGAGTTTTTATTTATCGAAATTATCATTTTGACATTTACATTCTTTTTGAATTTCTTATCTATGATGATCTGAATTATATCAAAGAAGAAATTATAATTATTAACTATCAAGTCTATTCTATTAAAAGATCGGCGTAGCCGCCTCGTTTTCGGCTTCTATTGATTTAATAATACGTTTAAGACATGATAATGTTATTAAAAACCGTGGTTTTGAGATGTCTGAGAATGGTCGAAAGATGATCAAGTGGATAGATGAACAGGCACAGATGAAATGGACAGATGAATATTAGTAGAGACTACTTTATATATAAGCTGTGTAGCAGTCTCTCATATGCTTCTTATTGTTAGCTGAAACTATCTTAGTGAATTAAGTGAATGCACTAACTCTTTTGTAAAATACGCACTAAAATATATAGAAGAAACTGAATGAGATAACATCGCTTAAACACTAAATCGATCGTCTTTGTTAGGAAAAGAATTTGCTGAGATTAAATTATGATGGCATCTACACGACTTGTCTCAAAAGTAAGAAGAATGATTTTATTTATAATCTTTTATTAAATTCATCTAGAATGAAACGTGATTATTTTATATCGTAGTTTAAAGAAAATATTAATTTTCTTTTGCAAAAGATTAATATTCATTCGTTAAGATATTTAGAATTATTTCGTGACTTCTTGGATATTATTCATTATTCCGTAAGAATATAATCTCACTTGCATATAATTTTTCAAAAGAGGAAAAGATCGCACAGAATCAATTCTTAGTTGTAAATTACATACATATAAATAACAAGAATTTTTTCCCGGCTGAGAATTTTTTAATGCAGAATTAAAACAGTCGTCAAATTTTGTAAATTTTTAATCTTGTTATCGAGAAAGATGAAATCGTTGTAATTTATTTATTCGAAGAAGATCACGTTAAATCAGAGATAAAAAGTTTAATAGAAAGAAATAAATCATCTTTTCTGATTTAGAGACAAGTTCATATTCTTTCGCGATGGTATGTTACCGAGAACCAAGAAGAACAATGCTATGGCATGTTAGATGAAAAAAGAAAATTCAGAAGAAACGTAGAGAAAAACAAAGCTATGATTTTTACGGGACACGTACCTGCGGCTCTCGCGTAAGGATCTCGTCCTGGCGGGACTTGCAAGTATTCTCGTGGCGAAGGGCTGGTGTGCGGAGCATGTGTCAGAGCTTTCTGCACGAGACCGGTCAGATTGGCCAACTGTCTTTCCATGTGCTCCACTCTTATCCTGCGACAGATAATTCTCGGTTAAAATACCATGATATTGTTAATCTCAGCAACATCTATCGTTTCAAAAAGAGAGAATCTCGAATTTATTTTCTCGACAATGGATAACGTGTGAATGCTGCAAAAATCATAACTTTGGACAAATGTTATCTATCATCATCTCTTTGGACAATTTCATGCGTCACAAAGTATGATAAATGCATAATAAAATGAAATAGCTCCGTTTTTATTAAATTAATCAACTAATGGATATTTTAATCAACTAATCAAAGTTCTTTCTAATAATTTTGATATTAAACGGGATTTTATCTTAAACTGTATTATTGTAATAAAGAAGATAGTAATGATAAACTGGATATCACGTAAAATGATGATAAATGATGTTTTACAGCGAATAAAACAAAATGGTATATCAATAAAAAAATATTAATATATATGTTATATCTATACCTCACGTATTTTCTTCAGCATTATTTTTTTATAATCTAATAAAATGGCATTATCTGATTTCTAAAGCAAGAGATCGAGAGACTTTATGTTATGTAAATAATAATAAAAACTGATAATAGATTTTACACATATCCGTTCTCACTGAAAGGACGTAAAACTCTTTTCGATGCAGGAAACTCTTTTTTTATACAACATTATATCTGAAAATTCCATCCCGAATGTATATTTCTTGTCGGTGAAATCGGATATGAGTTATATAACACGATGCTAATCACGTGCATCTATCGCTTTGCATGACAAGTGACAGCAGTGCCTAATCTACGTCACGGTGACAGTACATAAAATGATATACAGGGTGATATATATGACGCACGACGGATCAAATCGTTTACGTGATTCTCATGGCGGTCAATTTCGAAACTTGTATAACTTTTGTAAAGTGCGAGAGGGTTTGTGTGGCCGACAAGAGAATCCATTTCAGTTTTCCGATATGTACTTCATTCCATCATAGAGTATAAATCCCGTCTAGAAAGTTTTCATACGAGAATGTTCGTGACAGCTTCCGAACATCCTCGTGGCTAATAAAGATTTATTACAGATATAGCTTTTTTAAATAAAAATAATAATATAATGTTTCTAATATATTGTATGAACTTTTTATTACTGATGTAATTACTGACTAAATAGAAAAAATATATCTTTCATTAAAATTGTTGTTATTTAATGCAATTTAAGTAATCAAATTATTTGTATAAAAATTTAATCACCTTTATACAAAAACAAAGCAAAGATAAAGGAAAGTAGCAGGATTTTATATAAAATGAATAATTATCTATAAAATATAAAAATATGACGATATATCATGATATATTGATGATCGCGACACGGATTGTTGTGGAAATGGTATTAAGGAGACAATAAAGACAGTTTGTTGACTGCATCATGTTCATTATTGCAGGGCAAATTATTGTAAAGAATTCTATAAAAAAATTATTCGTTACGTTATTCGTTAAATTTATTCGAATGCATGTTAATAATTTTATGATACGTGGTTGTGTATATCCGTTTTTCTGTGGTACGTGCAAAACACCCTGTATATGACCAATGCATTCTTGTCTACGATCGCTAATCGGCATGCTGCATTCCACCGAAAGTTACAAGTTATATAGTTTTATATGTGTCATATACAATCTTCGAGTCACAATTAATTATGGCATATTTACATATATATGGCATATAACACACACACATCTTGTTCTTGAGCAGTAGAGAGCATAATTGATATTACTTTGCAATAGTATATGTGGAATGTTCTCTAAAATATGGGTAACATAAATAGGATATTAAATAATAAATACTAGAAATGTATAATGGTATGAATAAAAAAGAAAGATGAACAATGATTCGGGTGACGCTACTATTCCTTATAAATGAATAGCGATAGATACTGATCAATATTGCAGAATGTTCTCTAAAATATGGGCAACATAAATATATAGGATATTAAATAATAAATACTAGAAATGTATAATGGTATGAATAAAAAAGAAAGATGAACAATGATTCGGGTGACGCTACTATTCCTTATAAATGAATAGCGATAGATACTGATCAATATTGCAGTTTAATATCCAGGCTTCGAATAGCAATTAAATAACTGGAAATATTCCATTTATCCGTGAAATAACGAGTTACAGGAAAAAATTTCATCGACCGTCTTCTTCAATATAAATGAATCTGTTACTAATTGGATCATGTTATCTCAAAATGGGCAGGAAATATAATTCTATATATTTATGAATAATATTCGTATTATAATGAAAGAAACGTTTATATCACTGTTAACCGAATTATAAATCTTGTTCAATTTATAATACTATGGAGTTTATATAATTTCGTATAAAAAAATTTATCAAAGTTACAAAATTAAAAAAAAAAAAAATGATTTTAATTGTATCAACGTTATCATAACATTTCATATTTCACAAAATTTAAAGTTTACCTAATAATAGTAACAGCTGAAAATGAATATACATCTAATTTATGATCAATCAAACATGAAAGAAATTATTTTAAGTCTTTCATATCTGACGTTTTTCACCATGCATCCTAAGATAACAGCGTTAAACGTATTCACCTCCGTTTCAGTGGGAAATCCAGATACCCTCTCTCCCTCCTCAAAAGTAAGATAAATTATTTGAATCATTTAATTTCCTAGAAAGCTTTTAGATAACATCTATGTTATTATTTAGAAAAATTTATCAAAATAAAATCATCGTTAATTGTGACTACATTTCGAGAAACATACAACCAATTCTCGAAATTAAGAAAGACATTTGCCAATGGAAGAGTCCCGGATTCGCCACTGTCCTGCTTTTAGAGGGAAGTACGCTCGAAACGATACTCGTGCAACCCGTATTCATTCATAAGCATCCAGCTAGACAACCAGCCGGCCATTCTTGGTGGTCGGTTTTTATATATTCTCCCTTTCTTTTTTTCTTTCTCGTTTTATATTTTTTTTTCTCATTCGTTTTTTTTTTATTCCACAGCCAGGCAGACGCTTTACGCAACACAAACACGCAGGCGAGACACGAGTTGTGTGTGTGTGCGATACGTGGGTGCAGTACCGAGTAGCGTCGTAGCCCTGTCCGCCGGATGGCAGGGGGGTTGCCGCCCCCGTAGGGAATGGGGACCGCGGGGGACCAGACGGCGGACGCCCCGGTGGTTTCACGCCGTAAAGGCTGTACGATTCCTCCAACAGCTCCGTATCGCTGCACCACCCACAACAGACATACACATCCGCGCTATCAGACATCCAAGTGGAGGAACGACGGTGCGGAGACCAGTAATGGGGAAAAAGAGGAGAGAAAAAGAGAGAGAGAGAGAGAGAGAGAGATAGAGTGAAGAAGGTTGGCCTGTCGTCTAGGGTGGAACGAGACGTTGGAAACAGAGACGACAACGTTTTGCTGGCATGGGGGTCGTTATTAAGCGGAAAAAGGAAGAGGATGGGCAGGGATGGTTTCCAGGTGAGTGGAGTTTATTCACCCGGGCAGAGTGCGCGTTCCTGACTTTATGGAAAATCTTTCGACAGATGTAAAATTTACGCGAACTGGATATACTATATCGGAGTTCTTATTAAAGACATCATTATATATATTTAACAAATTAATTCGTGCACTTATTTCTCGATCAATAATTTGCCGGAACAAAATATCCGTTATCCATATTAAATTTGCGACTGTGTTAATAATATTGTAACTATTCACAACTTTTAATAAATTCAACCAGTTCCGGTATATATTTGAGCAGCATGATAAAATATATTCTACGTAAATAAAATATGTATGCCAATAAAGCGAATGAAGTGAGTTTCAACGTGATGAGATATCCAATACTTTCTTTCGTCGTTATCGGTTATATAAATTCTGCTACTTTTTCCCTGTGGAAATTTACATATATTTTATTATTTACATACAGCATCCTAGATTTCCTACATTTCTTTTTATTTATACATTCATCAACTTACAAATTATTAAATTTTAAATTGAAAAACTATATACCGGCCAAATATAAATTCCATAACAAATTCTCATAATCTTGTTAAATATATTATATAAACATATAAATTTATAATTGAATAAAAACTGAAACCATTTTATTCACTCGCACTTTTTTGAAACTTGATTAATAAACTACATTTTAAATCATACACCTCAAAAAGTTATGTCACTTTTATAAAAATTAATCTAACGATCAGATTGATTTATATAGCAATTTATTGGATAAAAAGAATTGGAAATCTGAGATACTCAAATATGTAAATTTCGTTAATTACAGCCACAGCACAATGTGTCTCTTTAATTGTTGTGAACTGCAATTAAGTGCAATCGCGGTTCATTATTAGTTCGGAAATGCGTGAAAATCCGATTACCTGGCTTCTTCATCGATAACGGGAGTAACGGTGCCCGAATATTGCGAATAATATGGATCTTCGTAACTGCTACTGGCGCTGTAAGGCCCGGGTGGATATCTTCCGCTTCCGGAACCGACGCCGCCACCACGTTCAGGGCTGCTCATGTATCCGCTTTCTCCGTGTAGTCGATCTGAGAAGATTTAAATCAATAATTTATGTTAGTCAAAGCCAGAAATATCCATTAAAGCTATCTTTTCTTACATTATTGCATTATATTGTTATATTGTTATACTAGTTTAGTTGGAAAAAAACAATGGCTGGTTTTTTCTATGTATAGCGGAGCTTACAATAACAATGATTAAATATACAAAAAATACTGACAGCAAAATATAAAATCTTAAGTAATTTAATGTATATATTATATATATGTCATGTATATAGATATATAAAAAAATATTTATCTTGTAATATAAATAATAAAAGATAAATATATAGATCAATAAAATATCAATAATAATTTGTTTAACAAGCTGATAATAAAAAATTAATTGCACAGCATTAAAATTTTTCGTTTATTCTATGCAAAATATCTTTGTGCTTGATATTTTTTTTCAAACTAATCTTCATCATTGTTATATGTTTGTGGCTCGATACCTCCGTCGAGTTTCGTGATGCGCAAATGTGCAAATGAAATTACGATCAAGGGACTGTATCAATGAGAGTCGTTTATCAGTCATCATGATGGAGGGTGAAGAAGAAAGATTCTTCATGATCGTGCTTCTTATGGAAGGGTACACAATCTACGACTCTCGAATGACAACGAGAACGGATGAAAAATGGAATGAGAGGAGATGCTGCTTTTTGTATATTATGATATCACATAGCGTTGTAGAAGGCAGGCGACATACGTAAGAAGTTTCTAAAGGTTCTTAAGAAGCTTAGCTATTAATGTTGGGAATATATCGAGTTTTACTTTATAACTTTGTAATTATAATACGCGTTTTATATGTATGATCATAATATTAAAAAGGGCGAGATTACTCAGACAATGTTTATAACACGAGTAGAATTTCTTAAATGCACTTGTATGTTGAAAACAAACGTCTTTGAAAAAAAAACATTAGTAGGAAATAAAGATGAATTTTGAAATAAAATTTAAAATGCACTATATGTATTGCAATTTCGAAAACATTTCAAAATGTATAACGCAAACATGTGTCTCACTTTTAAACATAATTAGAATTCCAAAGGATTTTGTTAATCGCAAATAAGAATTAGAAAATTAATACACATTATTTATAATAAGCACTGCATCGTAAGTATACATATCTGATTAATTTTCGTATGATTAATAAAAAAATAAATTAATATGAAACACAATAAAAAATTTGCATTGGATAATTATTCGGATCTTTCAAGGTTCAATTTCCGAGACAACATCCGATAAAATTTCAATTTCTTCTTCTTTGCGCAATATGCCAATAGCATTCAAAGTTCACCGGCGTAAATTCAAAACGTTTCGATTCAATCTATCCGTTCCCATCTATTCCCAACACTATCTCCACGGTCTCGAGGTCGTTTAATTAAAACTTGGCTCGGCCCGGCTTGGCTAATCGCAACTGCCAATTTCATGGTTTTCCTGCGGTTATTGCATTCCAAACAACCAAAATCACTTTTGTGTTGAAGCTTGTCCTTATTACGAATCCACATTCTTTCTGTCATGTTATACTAAAATATTTTTAATATTTTTAGTTTTTCGTATTTCCATTCATAGTTTGCATATCGGTCTTTTATTCCATCCCCAATAATTTACTTCTATAAAATATATATAAAATTTTGAACAAACAAAGAAAGATTAACTCATGCGTCAAAATGGTCTGTGCATAAAACTGACAGAGATTTATCTATCACTTGAATTTTTCTTGAATCGCAATGGAAGCAACGATAAATTATCATCTCCATATTGTTAAAAAATAAAACGGAGTTGTATTTTGTGTTTCAATTGGATTCTATTTCGCTTCGAACACAGTTCAGTTCGTTGATTGCACGGTTTCAAAATTTACAAGGTATACTGTTTACAACGTATTCGTTTCGGAACAAATTGCATCACGATGAAAGTCCTTAACCGGAAATTGTATCAAACGCAAGTGTGTGTATATGGCTGCGTGATTTGATCGCGTATACGTTTTTCGATGCATATCCGTTGCTCCATCGTCAGTAGATTATAACATTTCAGTTCGGTTCGATATTTCCCCTGTGAATTGTTAACGATGTTGTCCAATCTACTGCTCGTGACCGAGAGAAAAATTTATTATCAGTTTGGGACAAGTCATTTTTTTATTTTATTTATTTATACAAGCATACCTTTCTATGATCGTTAGTTGTAAGTTGCATATAATTGTTAATCGTTAACAATGTTAGTAATAAACAGCTAATTAGATTTTACAGATAAAAAATATTCAATTTTAAAACTTTACATCAGAGTTTAGTCGATTTTCAACAAAGCAGATAAAAATATAATCGATCGTCGTCCCATTGCGGAAGGATCGAGCTGTGTCTGACGAATGTTTAAGGATACTACTGACCTGGTATACTATAGAGGGAGACCGAGCTGTCTCTAGAGAAGCGCGCCGAGCCCCCGAGGCTTCCAAGGGGACTCTTACCACACTGGTAGCTGCGAAGCGGCTTGGCCGGCGGCACCCCGCCACCACCTATCCAACCATCCAAAAAACCAAACAAAAAACCAATGTACCCAGGTGCTCCGAAGCACGTATCTCTCTGCCACCTCGCTAAGCCGTTCGACGTTCAGTGCACATGCAGAAGTGAACAAGAGGGGATTTCGATCCGCGCGGTCGTTATCGATGTCTTTTCGCCAATTTCTCGAAGAGAGAGAGAATTAACGTTCAAATTTACATAGTGCCTATATATATATATATATATATATATATAAACATTTGATAATTTCGAATATATGTGTGATTCGATCGTGTATTTCCTGAGCTGCGATTGCGCACGATTATCAAGCGGAATAAAAGATCGGACGTGATAAAATTAATAATCGTCTCTTAAAGATTTTTCCATGGCTATCACACTCACATTTTCACAACAATTTTGTAATGAACGCGTAATGATTACGAATGTCCGTAGAAATTTAGATGCGACAGCTTGTCGACTTTTACATATATGCACTTCTCGATCACGTTACAATAATCGCGGAGCGTCAAGAGAAATGTCTTTTTTGCTTTCGTCTAATAAAATCGATTCATCGGGCTAACAGTAAGGTTTTATTCTGTAAGATAGATTCGTCTCGACATAGTGGTCGATGATTAATTGTAATTGGTCTACGATCAGTTATTCACGCGTCCTGAATCGGTTCTTTTCGGCGTCTCAGTATCTGTTAAAGCAAAACGTTTCTCTCGACAACAAGGAGAACGTTCATGGCGACCAGAATGAGGCCATCCTTTCCCTTGGACTGGCATACAGCTTAAATATTTTTGAGTCATCCCGAGTAGAGCATTTGGCCAACGCCGACAGTCGTAACGATTTCAGATGTTGAATAATCAAGAATCGAAACGACCTTGCAACCGTCGATCGGATCGCGTGTACGTGCGTCTGTGTGCGGATGTATGCGCGTTAAGCTTAAAGCATGGGGTAATGCGATGAAAAAAATTGGTCGAGTCAGAAGAAAGTTTCAGAGGAAAAATCATTAAATTAAATTAAAAATAACCCTTTCTGTAGTTTCAACACGCGCTTATCGATCTTTCCTTGTCAGTCAATCGTACCGCAAAAATAATGTTCTCTCAGAATTATAATTAATAATAAATATAATAAATAATTCTAAAATGCTATATATATAGCTTTTAAAAAAACTCACAAATAATCATTGTACGAATTCAAATAGTTACATTATACGAGAAATATTATATAATATAATATTATACGATAAATATTAAACAATTTTCAAATTAAAGTTAAAAGTATTCGAACTTATAAAGCTGATACACTTTGAACAATATAATTATCGTTAAAATATCTTTCTAAATGTTTGCGCTATGAATAGAAGAATAAATAAATAAATAAATAATAAAAAATAAATAAGTTAACTTAATAGTCGATTCGACCAATTTTTATAGGTAAAACAATAAAAGGAGTTCTCTCATGTTTTTTTGTACGTCATGTAAAGATTGTCAGAATTGTAGACAAATAATTAAGCATGTTAATTGCATTAAGACAACCAGAATTTTACAATATTAAAATCTATTTTATATATGAGTCAAATACAATTCTTTTGACTAACAAGAACAGTCAGTCTATTATCAACTTTTAGTTCCTTGCGAAACTTTAACAAGGATTAAATCCGATGTTAAAATCTTATTTTACAAACCTGCTTTGTTTTGTAACTTCAAAGATTTCACGTTTCTGGTCAACTTAACGTAAGAAGTTTGAGGGAATGTGAAGTTATGCAGAGCGTGCGCATGTAGATTTCGAAAAAAGAATGTTCCAATGATTCTATATTACATAGAACATTAGTGTGCGGGCATGAAAGAAATGTACAGAGAATGCGAGGCGATAAATTCTCGTCAATGTAAATGAGCGGTCCAAAAGCGTTGTTTTTAAGTGATATCTTGTCTACTACATTAGATGTATAAGCGCGCGCGGGTTTCATTGTAAATATATGACTTGAAAAAAAAATCATTTCACAAGTTAATCGTTTCATCCATAAACGTGATCCGATACGTGCATATATATTATATATAATAATTTAAAAAGGATTAATTATAAATTGTAATTGCGATATATGCACAAAAGAGTTTGCGAGTTGTAAAAAAAAATTCTCAATTAATTTATCGTTTAATCTAATTACAATGTGAGATGTTCTTTGATTTAAGACAATATTCATACATCAACAAATTTCATACATCGAGAATTTAAGAGAGAAGAAAAAAATGATTTTTATAACATTATTGGGCCGCTCATTGGTGATCTCGAGCGTGTGAATTCGTCGATCGCGAACAGTCAGTTATCACCGTGTCCATACATAACGCGATGACATATAAATGTATGTATGGGAATAGGAAAGAGGAAGAGAACATGGGCATTCGTATACCTGGTGTGGTAAGAGTCTTGGGCTGCGTCGGCGTCGCGTTCGGCCCTCCGACGCTCGACGCCGCCGGACTGTACGCCCTTAGGAGCGATCCACCGCGCGGCAGGGTGCTGCTTCCGCCCACGTAATATCCGCTACCGGACGTCGAGTTCTTGGCCGTCTGCAAGCAAAGAAAAAAAAAAGATGAGTGATTTACGCGCCGATAATTCGAAAATTCATTTATATATCATTTTTCAAACACCGAGCGAGGTGACAATCGCGAATTTTAATTTGACGTGCAACTGACAATTGATGCGACAATGTCACAAACTATCGTCTCTGAAACGGCAAACAATAAGTTTGGTTCGAGCTGTGGTATATGTTTTTACGCTTAAAATTATTCGTCTTTTCTTAGAACATGTCGGCATCAGATACGGTAGATCTTTGCAGACAATTGAAATTTCTATCATGATTATTCAGGACTGCTATCTCAAAGAGAATTGTCGAGGTAGATTCTTATCCACGTAAATTCGTTATACGAGTAACTCTCCAAGGCTAGCGCTTTCGTAACAGGTTTCCAAGACTCGGTACCGTTAACGTTAACTTTCCAGAATGTATTTTCGATGTGGGCATTTTTACGATCACTTTAACGCATATGTTACGCATCGATTTCCTGACGCATATAAACTTTCATCAAGCTTGATTAATAGTGAATTTAATTAGTCGTGAATTTAATTTTTCTATCACCAAATAATAATATTTAAAATTCTAAAATTTTTTTAAATGAAAAAAATTATTTATAGGTATTTGTTACAAGTATTTATATACGTATCCTTTTTTTAAATGGCACGCGAGTTAATAATAAGGCCTTGAACTCTTCCCTGCTTAACTTTCAAGAAAATGCACTCTGAGATATTCACGTGCGCAATAAAGCGCGTTTGTAATTCCGCTCCTGCTTGCGGCATGGAATGTTTAAGTTATTTGCCGTATCATCTCGCTTATTCTGCACTGCGTGTTTGAATAACTTTCCACGAAAGATCAGCTTTCCCATATCGATCATACAGTAAAATGCACGTACGTTCAAGCATATGATGGTGTGTATAACAATTTAAGAAAATAAAACTCACGCTGTGTCAAAAATTGATTATTAAGGAAAACACGGAGGGGTGGTAAATATTATATAGTAAATATTATTGAACTTATAGATCAACTATACTCAATATATCTGGAATAAGATGATTGTGTGTGTTTGCGAATTTTCCTGATATATTTATCTCACAATTCATACGCGGGCGATTTCGACAATCTCGTCATCTCTTTGTATAGTGGTAAAAATTACACGTCGTGCGCAGTAGACTTAAAATGGGCCGCCTTAACCCATGACTGCCAGGAAAGGTCCTCCCTCTTACCGATTCCACTCCGTACTCGCGTGCTTGTGCTCGACCGATTCACATCGATTTCGCTTTAGTCGTTGTTTACCGTTGTCGTGAGTTCGGCTAGTCGTTTCACTCGTTGGGCGAACCGATCAAAAAAAAAAGAGAAGAGAGAAAGAGATAGATTCGTCGATTCTAGAGAGAATAGATCGAAATTAGAGAGCTCTTAATTAACGAGAAGCGACAGAGATCGATTGTAAGAATAATATCGAAAGAAAGAGAAGTAAACTTTCTTTTCTGAGGAAAATTACTCGGTTATCTTTAGTGATTCATGTGCATCTTTCTTCGTAATAAATAACACAACTCAGCGACAATAAGTGGAAAGGAAAAAATAATTGCTTTTCTAGGCATCGATCATAAGTCGAATGAAGAGACAAGGAAGATAAATATTTTTCCTTTCGCGATTTTTGCACGTCTACACGGGATGTGAAGAGAAATCCAGAGAAGCTGTTAAAGGGCCGTCTTTCCACTCTTTGCGTCCTTTTAATTATAGAGATCATCAAACGAGGACCAACAGAGTTCTGTCGAGGCTTTTGATTGCGCGAATGAGAAAGGAAGGTCGGAGAGAGGACTATCGCTGCATTTTGTGCTTTCAACCATGAAAGCTATCACACATCGAGTGAAGAGAGTCGGCAGCGAAGTACCTTTACATTCTTCAGCAAATATATCAAGTGTCAAGAGAGCATACGCCACGAAAAGTTTATAGTTTCTCGTTCATGCTGGCTTTACTTTTCGGTTGTAGGTATAGAAAATTCACCCTCTAAGAATTTAATAGCGAGCGTGGATGACATAAGAAGAAAATCCACTTATCGTTGTTCCGATCGCGAAAACTATCAATCAGTAAAAGATAAGTTACGAGAAAATTGTGCGAGAAACAAAATAAAAAGATTTCGCAATTAATAAAAAAATCCATACAGCGAGTGCAAGATAGATTTGGCAGACGAGGGGAGATGCTAGACAATTCTTTGCAGTTCGATGGGAAAAAAGGGTGGACGAGAGGAAAAAGGAACCTGCGTCACCGCGTGCAAAAAAAAAGAGTATTAGCAGGAAAAGTTGGTAAGAAAAGTTGAGCAGATGTAACGGCGAAAGACAATCCTCTTTTCGTGAGCACGATCAAATAGACGTGGAATAAGATTAAAATTAAAGGGCTGCATCCAAGTGCGAGAGATAAAAGGAGAGAGAGAGGAAGAGAAACCCTGTGAAAAGAAGACAAAGCAATACTGTGTAAAAACTAAACGGCAAACTTTTGCTGCGAAGCAATTAAAGAAATAGCAGTTAGACCCAACGAGAGCGATGATAAGATAAGAATGAAGAAATTCGCGACAAACTTCGGAATTAGTGTTCTCTTCTTTTCATTCTCCGTCTTTTTAGGCTCGCTTATTACGGCGATTTTAGGGATTTCGACTGTACTTGTCGACGCCGAGAAGAATGTCGACAGCACTCCGATGCACAGTGTCGAATTGACGCAAAAGGGCTACATTCAGGTGAGAAATAATTCGAGAGACACCAAATTTTGTCGTTTCCTGTTTAACTGCATTAATTCCCTGCAGAAATTCTCGTAACTTCGCTGAAATGCTCGATTAACCAAGTAAATGGCTATAGATTGCGCAGTGAAATATTCCGTAATCCTGTGTTCAATTCAAATATGTATCGAGAGTAAAAAGCTAACAAATAAAGGGGGGCAAATAATGCTAAATAGATACGTTGTCGAATATAACGGATACAGATTTTTCAACGAAGCATGGAAAATCGCGAGATTTCTATCGATTACGTGAGCAAAAGAGAATTATTCCATAACACGTGGAAAAGAAATTGGTTTCACATTGATTGCTTAATTTTTATCGTCTACTCTAAAATACGTCGGTCCTGATTATAAACTCGTTTCTACATATACAAGCTATTTCAAATCTTCTGTATTTTCTTTTATTTATGCTTATTCTCTTCGACTGATTCCTAAAATAAAAAACTTTCTGTAGTATAAATTTTCTTTTACACTTCTTTTTTCATCTCTTTGAATATTTTTTCTGTGATTAATTCTTTCGAATTATAATTTTATTAAAACAATTTTATTAAATTTCAAAATATCTAATAAAATTTGTTTAAAAACATTGTAAGAATTTTAGAAAATTTCTCTTAAAAAAAATTTAATTTTATATCGATTAAAGAATTAAAAAATAGAAAATATAAATATTAAGAAAAATGATAATTAAATATCTGAAACACCTTGTATCGCTCAGTGTCGCTCTAATTAAATAGCGGGGAGCGTGGAGCAACACACAATGTGTGAGCTAATTATCCCCACTTTTTAGTTTCTCAGATGGGCAATACCCGTGCCGGAGATTCATGAGTTTACATTCTGCCTTTGGATGAAGTCAACTGATCTCAAATATCCACACTCGATCTTTTCGTATTCGAGTAAGCATTATCAATAAGAAATTTTAATTTAACATTCCCGTTGTAAATGAAATTTTTGTAAAATGTAGGAAATAGAGACTTACAAGTTTGATAATTTAATTATGAGGTAAGCAATGTCACATATATGTATATAAGAAATTAAGAGATATAAAAACTGCTTTTCAATTTTAAATCTATAAATAAAGACTATAAATCTATAAAAGATAACAGTATGCATTATATTGCATATTGTTATATGAGTGTGGAATTACATCGAGACAAGTGCAATATCTGCAAATGAGTGATAATAGGTGCCCATATTCATGGCGTTTCAGCACTATTTCCCACTTCTATCTTCGAATTGTTTTAACCGCTTTGAGACAGTAATGAGGACCGTTTTCTTACATGGGGCTGCTATTATCTACTCCGGCATTCAACGAATAGTTACACAAGAGTCATTTTCCCGTGGAAAGCCGTAACGAGAAAAGTATCTTCGCTCACGGAAAATCGTCTTTTTGCTTGCACGTAGTGCGTGCTGCGTGTGCTACTTCATTGCAATTTAATAGTATGTTAATGGATATACGTTGCCTCGCGGCATTATCCCTTTTATGTGTAAGAATTAGACGTGCTAAACTGCGTCTCCCTGATGAAACGCTAATTGCTCGAATTACGAAATTTTGCGAGATTTAACTACTCTCCGATGTAAACAGCGTTTGAATATTTATGATGAAACAGCCGAGAAAGCTATCTCACATTCTTGATGGAAAATGTCACTTCGTTAATTGTTCCACGAAAATCTCAATCTTCTTGTATAATAATATGTTGTCGTATTATAAGGAGATATAAGCTATCTCTGAACGTGTCATAAAAAATTAAGTGATATAAAATTTGTTTCTCAATTTTAAAACTATAAATGTAAAAAAAATTAGTTTTGTCAGAGGATTGAGCGAATGAAAAAATCATTTAATTTCTTAAAATCGTATGAAATTATTAACGAGAAAGATTTAGAATGCACGCGCCAAATGCATAAATTCTGGCTTTATATGTCTCGTTGCATTTTGATCGCGAGAAAGCAATGTGCAAATATAATCCTCTTTTGCATCAAAGGGAACGAGCGGGAACGTTTGATTCGATCTTGGATATCATCGCGCGGAAGAAGCATTCATCTGGAAATCGGCGGCGTGGAGGTACTTGGAAGGTCGATTCGTATACAAGAGCACCGCTGGTATCACATATGTCAAAGCTGGGAGAATCGGGTCGGTCGTTACGCCCTGTGGCTTGACGGGCATTTGGAGTTGCAAGGTCATCTCGAGGAGGTATAAATTGTACTCATCCTTTTAAAATATCTATAAATTTTCGCATAAAGATACTTTCGTATAATCTAAATTCAGATTATGAAATGCAGACTTCGGTTACTGATATCTTCGACTTAAAATTTTTATTTTTTCTAAATTGTTCTTTGTGTGATACGCCACATAAGATTGTCAACAGAAGATTATCTTACAGATAATCGAACACGTGATTCCGGGAGGCGGCGATATCGTCTTAGGTCAAGAATATACGGACTTCGATAAAGGGCTAGAAGAGGGCATCGAGGGTTCGGTCTTGGGCTTTAATTTTCTGCTGGCCTCGGCGTTCGATTCTCTCGATAGCGGCCATCAAAGACCCTTTCGATCAATCAATGGAACTACGGATCAAGCCATGGTTCCCCTTGTCGCGGCAATGCGGACGAAAATGGCAAGGCGCGATTCGAATCTCAGAGCGGCGCGTGCACTCGATAGACTGATTTCGATGCAATTTGCGCTCAATCCTAATTGGTCCCGCAAAATCCTTCAGCAGAGTTCCTCAACCATTTCGCCGTATCGATTAAATATCGCTAACGGCACACGAAAAGAGGAAATATTACCGATTCGTAGAAATGCGATAACTTTTGTCGATGACTTGATCGGAGAAATCAGCCTATCCGGAAAACCGTTGGATGATCCCTTGGGTTTACAGTTAATGAAATTGTCCTACTTTCGCTGCCAACTAGGCAGAGGTAGCCCGCCTATAAGTGATTCGTTAATGTTGATTTCTTGGAGCAGAACACCCGTAAGGATGTTTGGCGGTGCCACCATAAAAAACGTCGGCAATGAATGCGGTAAATTTTAAGGAATTTCCCTCGAGCATGCTCGTATTGTATCAAAATGAAAAACATATAATTAAAAGATATTTTTCATAAAAGAAACGATGCTTTGCCATAAAAAAAACGATTTCGTCAGAAAATTAAAAGTTAGAATTATTAAGCTCAAAATTTAATAACTTTTTAATTTCTCCAAAGTAAAATGTCTGTGTGTATTTAAAAGAAATATTGATGTAATATTAGAATATTTTTATACAGATATATTTTTACATTATTTGTAAGCATTTCAAAATTTTCCATATTTTAGTGCCATATGTAGCAAGCTTGTTGCAGTCACTAATAAACGATAAGCGTAGACGAATTTGATAGTTTTGGCCTTATTAATACATTTCAGAGTCACGTTACTCTGACTGCGCGATTCCAGAGTTCCAAGTCGCGTATAATTACGGTTCAACTTGAAACTCCATCCGCAATCGACGATCTCGCTTCACGTATCGACCCGCGTTAATTAATTTCACGGAATTTTCTTCAACGTAATCGTGGTTACGACAAAAAGATATAAATGTCTCACGCCATAAATAAACCGCGACTTTTTTCTCCGTCTGGCAAAGATGTCGAACTTGAAAGATATGGCTACTGTGCGTATAGCAAGATTAAGCCAATCACAAATCATGACAATAAATCTTTAGTCCAGTAATTTCATTTATCAAGTAGAAGAAAAATCAGCCAGACAAAACGTATGTTTAAAATCACTTAATAAAAAGAATAAAAATTGTATATATGCTATCTAGCGGTTGACGTTCTAAGTTAATCCCTCAAAAGTTTAAAATGGAGCTAATTTATATTTCATTTTTAATTAGTTGACTTGTCCTTTTCTTACGCGAGATTTCGAAAAATTGTAGCTTTTGTGCGCGTTTAACAGCATCTTTTTTGTAAGCGGAATTTCGATGCTGACGTCCCGCGAATGCAGATATTCCGTTGACATTGATAACGCAAGTGTAGGAACATTCTGAGGATCCGGAGACGCTTCTCGCCGGTGGCGAACTGCGCCGGATGTTGAAATTCCGTTTTCATTTTTCGCAATCCGGATCGCCGCCGGCGAATAAAACATGCTATCGTAAATCTCTATATATTTAACTCGCGTTACTTTCGTAGTACAGACATAGTTTCTACCTCTATAACGACAGTACTTTTTTTGTAATTTTCCTCCGATAATGTAAGTGTTCTAATATATAGAATATTAAAAGCCATGTAATGTGTTTATGTATTTCGCTAAAAGTAGTGTTGTGTAAAGATCATTTTATTCGACTAATATGTTTAGATGTTTTTAGAATTTAGATACGCTTTTTAGAAACATTCCACGTTCCTCTTCTTTTCTGTTTATAAACATGTATATAATTACAAGAAATAAGTTATTGCTGTCAGATAAGAACTACACACGTACGTGAGATAAGAGCTACACACGTACCTAATTAGCAATTACTAATTAGACTAATCACTATTATATCATGCTATTGGCATTGCAAAGGTACAATGCCAAATACAGTTCAGTAACAGAATTACATAATTGAATTACATCAACCATGTATTTTTTCTCCGGCTATGGTTTATTTGGCGAATTTCGAGCGCCGGTTCACAGAGCGCTCACAAAGTCATTTCTATGACCATTTGAAGAGCGTATTACGTTTTACGACACGTGCGATGGAATCAGATGGAAAAGAAAAAGGATACTTTGTTTTTTTTTAATGCTTTCGCTACATGAGGCAATGCGGTCTACGTGGAACGTATTTCTCTTTTATTTCAACGATATCTGCAGGCCTCTGTGACATTAGGTGCTCTTGCGAAGATAAAATTTGCAAATATTAATGTTACGACAGCGCCATAACCAAAGCGGCGTACTTGCAAAATACGAAAAAAAAATTATCCCTTCATTCACGCGAATGTTTTTCTCCCCCCGTGTGTTTGACTTTTATTATGTATTATACATTTATGAGATATTAAAATCGTGATAAAATTTTAAAGAGAGTACAGTTTTTACACAAAACTAATATAGATAAAAATTCATCAGTAAGTATTTATGATCAGCAAATATTTATTGAAATATAATAATTATTAAGCAGATCAACTAATCAAGGGCTTGTGAATAATGTGGCGCATTAACCGCGAACGTGCTTTAGTAATTCATTAAACAAGAGAATTTGGCTATTGTTCAAACCGAGTTAATGAGTGTTTGCTATTAATTCAAAGGCACATGTTTATGCTTGTCAAGAATTTTAAAATCTAATATATAAATAAAATGTAATAGAAATACTATATTATATTACCATTTTGCAAAAGAATTTATATAGTTTTACATAGTTACAATTTTTATACGGTTTTAACAATTTTGTAAAAACTATTCTAGTAAAACATTTTTTACGATCGTTATTATTATAATCTTATGTTTTTTTTTACAAGAAACAAATTTAAATAAATTTAAATCTATTAAAATCTCGATAAATAATAAGCACAACTGAAAAGTCGGTGTGATTACTACATATACTTTTTATTCTGCCAAGTTTAGCTTGAGTTTTCACTATTGCAATTTCATTTCAATATATTCTGTAGCAATTACACAACATTGCGTGATAGTTTCAAAGATATGAGAGAAATTTAATTTCGCTATTAAAAAAACGAATTAGAGTCTCTCAACCTATATATAATCGTGCGAAATATATAATTCTTTTTATTGCAACATTATTCAGAAGTGGAGGATATAGATTTCTAAGAAGTATAATAATAAATGCACGTTTATAGCATTGCATGTTCGGCTATCTCGAATATTCTGGCTTTGCACAAAACAATTTTGTTGATTCTCAATTAAATTGACAATTAATATTATCGATAAAATAATTGTGTCCCCGCTATTAATAGATATATTAATTTCTTAATAGATTACAATAATAATCGCGTAGTTATAAATGTGTTAATAAATTATATTATTATAAATATAAAATATATATAATTATAGATATTATATTATTAACCGCAAATGTGTATGTGTGTTTGACTTTTATTATGTATTATACATTTATGAGATATTAAAATCGTGATAAAATTTTAAAGAGAGTACAGTTTTTACACAAAACTAATATAGATAAAAATTCATCAGTAAGTATTTATGATCAGCAAATATTTATTGAAATATAATAATTATTAAGCAGATCAACTAATCAAGGGCTTGTGAATAATGTGGCGCATTAACCGCGAACGTGCTTTAGTAATTCATTAAACAAGAGAATTTGGCTATTGTTCAAACCGAGTTAATGAGTGTTTGCTATTAATTCAAAGGCACATGTTTATGCTTGTCAAGAATTTTAAAATCTAATATATAAATAAAATGTAATAGAAATACTATATTATATTACCATTTTGCAAAAGAATTTATATAGTTTTACATAGTTACAATTTTTATACGGTTTTAACAATTTTGTAAAAACTATTCTAGTAAAACATTTTTTACGATCGTTATTATTATAATCTTATGTTTTTTTGTTACAAGAAACAAATTTAAATAAATTTAAATCTATTAAAATCTCGATAAATAATAAGCACAACTGAAAAGTCGGTGTGATTACTACATATACTTTTTATTCTGCCAAGTTTAGCTTGAGTTTTCACTATTGCAATTTCATTTCAATATATTCTGTAGCAATTACACAACATTGCGTGATAGTTTCAAAGATATGAGAGAAATTTAATTTCGCTATTAAAAAAACGAATTAGAGTCTCTCAACCTATATATAATCGTGCGAAATATATAATTCTTTTTATTGCAACATTTATACGACATCGCGATCATCGTGTCCATCTGAAGTAATAACTATCGTAACGCCGCGTAATGAATGACAGGCGTGGTTCTTATATAACGTGCGTAATTAAAAACCGCGTATGATATATCCGTTCATCCGCATCTATTAAACCATACGAACAAGTCCAACTACTTTCACGTCTATGATTAATACAAAACTTTGAAATTGATGGCTATTGAGATAGGGATGATATTAAAATGATATTTTATACAAGATATTTAAATATATATTATTGTTTGTTGTTTTTCTTTTTAAATAATATTAATATTATTGTATAATAGTAATAATATTGTAGCTATTTTACTTAAAAACCGATAAATTTAAATTGTGATTGTTTTCATAATTTTTCTTTACTCTTATTTTTATTTATTAAATATGACAAAACAAACTTTATACGCGGGAAAAATTGAAATACTGTGTATATACAATTTGCACGAAAAAATGTATTATAAAATTTAAGAATTTTGTGCCAAAAAATTAAGATTACATATACGCTATAATTCACATACACCAAGTTTTCCAACTTTCATATTCTGCATATCTCAGCAACCGTATCAATATGTTATGTATATTATATAAATATGTATTATATTTGTTCGCGCATATATTTCACCGGATTTTTTGAAATTAGATAATTTAGCTTTCGCTTTCTCCAAAATCGCTTATATCTCATTCACGATCGTGGTAACAGTCTGTATCTTCCCATTTTAATGAAGAACATTACATTTTTTAGCATTCGTAAAATTATGATGTCATCTATCATAAAAATTTTGTTGTCTAACGTATAATGTATTTTTTATGTCTCTTCATTTATATTCCTAGGAAACTTTGCAGACCCGATTAAAAAATCTCAAGATAGCTCAAGTATTTCGCTGTGTCCGTTTTCGCTATTTTATGAGCTTCTGATAAATATCGAAAATATTATTTACAAAAAGAGATATACTTTTGGGAAAAAATCAAAGACACGATCTATACTTATATTACAGACCTATATATAAACGAATATATGCGAATCTATTGAGATTTTTTTTATAAACAAAGAAATAACAAAAAAGAAAAATATCGATGGATTAATACAATTATGCAAATATTTGTAACGCATGAACGTGAAACGTCTCGCACTGTTCTTAACGACATTGTGCAACATGGAAACGATTCGAGCTTGGCGATGTATAATGTCTATCTCATTTGGAATTAAAATACGACCGTTGTTAATTTGTCTTGCGGAATGCACACGTTGTTGACTTTCATTTTTCGTGGTAAATTTTTGCGTAAATGATATTATACGAAGAAATCAATCATGTTTTTGCCGATCACGATTAGCCAAGATACCGATTACGACAACATAATTATTAGGCTGTATATAATAGTTGCATGTGAGTTAAGTTTTATAGACATGTACAAATAAGTGACTAAACAAAAATGTTGATAATGTAAAAACATATAAGATAAAAAATACATAATTTATTTGTACATATAAAATATCTATTTAAAAAGATAAAAAAAGATAAAAAAAGAAAAAGTTAATATTTTCTTAACTATACACGTTCATAAGCTTATTTATTAATTCAAATTTATAATTATCTGCAATTTTCTCAGATTCAACAATTCTGTTTCGTATTTTTCATATAATAAAACAAAACTTATATAAAACTCATAATAATGTTACAGTTTATTCGAGCAGGATAGTTGATAATTAAATGCACTCCACCCGCGTGAAATTACAGAAATTCTATTATATAATGAAAGCATCCGCGCGCGATATTATTTGAAACGTAGCCTCCACGAAACATAACAAAAAAGTTTTAACGCTGTTCGTTAATTGCTAGGTCGCCAAATGCAATATTTATATGTATTTTTATGGCATTTAATAAGACTGTTCCACATTCAACGAAGCGAATAGCCTATTCCTAGCTGGTTTCATGCGGTAATTGTAAACTTCTGCGATTCGTCTCTTCAATGTAGCCATTTATTATTAATAATACTTTTAACGATGTCACACACATTTATGATCTATTAAAAATATTCTATTACAAGGCTTATAGATCCGCCGTGAGAGAAGAACTCGATTAATTCGTGACGATTTGTAATTTGCACTTATCCGACCGCGCTATAGAAGGGATAACAAGCGAAGGGTAATTATAACTAATGTAGTAAACGTCACTTTATCCGAGCAATGTTAATTACAAGCTGAAAGTAATTGCACGGTCAAAGCATTTATTAGTAAGATTCATGGATGCAAAATCACCACATTGATTGCATCACGATTCTTTGAACATTTCTTTCTATGTATATTTTTATATTTATATACATTTTTTTATCATTGCAATACTGTCGACAAAAATTGTATAAATAATACATGTAATAACAAATTATATATAATTATAAATATTTATATTAAT
>NW_021850289.1:133452-144683 GCF_003651465.1 Formica exsecta
CAGATACCATATATATATATATATATATGGTATCTGGTAAAATTTTCTCAAAGATCCATGTAACCGGCTAACGATGCTCAAACCCATATTATCACTCTCTAACATACACAGGCGCGTTTCTATGCAGTCTATTCTGTACAGTAATTATACACGCGAATCGACTTTCGTTTTCCAGGGTAGGGTCATCCTTTCGCCGGTGCGGTGTCGGTTTCTTCCGGTATTTGATAAAAAGAGAAACGTTTTGGTAGACTGGCACTGTAGGTGAGAGCAAAAAGAGAAAAAAGAGAGAGAGAGAGAGAAAGACAGAAGAGAGGAAAGGGAAGGGGGAGGGAGGAGGCAATCAATGATTTGCATTTTTTCCAGAACCCAACATTTCCCGCGACTTCCCATGAGTTTCCCTTTACATTCAAGTATAGATAAACAGATAAAGTTACGCTTGTACGGTTGTCTGAATAGACTTTCTTCGAGGACATTGCGACCGACTTCCGGTAAAGATACACCACATAGATTTAAGATTGTTAAAGATAACGGATCTATCGAGTTATATAGTGCAATATATTTTTTATTCAGAGAACTTTAAAATAAATAGATAAAAATATTTTTTTAAACTTTAATTTTTTTTTAACTTTTTGATTTATTAGAATAAAAATATGAAAAATTTGTATTGATCATAAAGAATTAAAGATCTTAAAACTATTTTTAAGAAGATACACGGGCGAATAATTTATTTGATTCTGTTTTAATTCAGATGTCTACTTCAGGTAGAAAGGAGAAAACTACGTTAATTGGGACGAGAATTGGTAATTCCCATCGAGTCTAAGATTGTAATTTATTACCGAGCGGAACATATATATAATAGTATTAGTCCTATTATTATAATCGACCATGCGTGTCGACGCTCGTTAAGAGAAATCGTCAACTTGTAACGAGGAAAAGATATATACATAATTAAAAGCTCGATCAAAAAGCACGAAGGCTCGCACGTAGCAATGAGTCGTTTGACCTCGTTCAACGACTTTCGACAAGCGTATTATGTACGTGTTCACAACGCATGAATATCAAGTGCAAGGATATTCCCTTTCCCCAATCTCACTTTGCTACAAATACCGCAGCAACGTTTGTAGGATTATATATTTTTCCTTTTTACGAGAGTATACACTTATTTTTTTTTTTTTTTGCATTCTAAATACTTGAGGGTTACAAATTAATATTGCTAGCGTTAATATACAAAGTTACAAAACTTATACTCTTATGTTTACAGAGAATGCAAAAAAATTTCATAAATTTTTAGATTCAATAGAATCAACATAAATTTCGTCACAAAATATGTCATCAAAAACATGAATCTAATATCTCAAACAGATAGACAAGGACAAAAACTAGTTCAGATTATCTGTGTCAGGTAATCGTTGCAATTAAATATCGATAGAATCGCAAATGAAATTAGACTTTTCATGGCATGTCGAGCGATCATTGCTACATCATAAATTGTGCAACAAACTTTAAATTTGCTCCGATTAAATATCCAGTTAATTAATAAATCGATCATCGAAACCAGATAACTAACACAAAACCTTTCTCATTTCTCCCTAGTTTCTCACGTATAACATACAATATGTAATATATAAGTTATATTATATCTGTAAAATTCTCTGCTGGCTGTTTTTAATATTACGATGATTAAAATTTGTATATCAAGTTCTTAAATTTTTATCTTAGAAAATTGCATTTTATTCTGAATTCCTATTAAATTCTCTTTAATATTTTTATTGAAAAGATTGATTCTGAATCGATTAAATAAAATGAATCATGATAAAAAGAATTGACAAAAAAAAATTTAATTTTGCTGAAAAAAGTCGCTTCGTCAAAAAATTCGTGATTGCGAAATCGAGGATATATTTCGTCTCTGTTTTAATATTAAAACACTTACAATTAATTAGTGTAACACGAAAGAACATAAAAGAGTGTACTTAAATAATTGCATGGTTGTTTTACATCGATGCCATTATACACATCCGGCGGGAAATAACACGCAACAAAATGAATTAATGTTATATATTATGCTGCAATAGTTTGAAATAAATGCGAGTGCATTAAAACAGTAACGGCAATTACAACAAATTGATTATCAAACAGTTTTCACGCGGGTTTTATCGCACCGTTTGATGCAGAAAGTGTGTCAGGAAAACGCATCGCATTTAAAATGTAAATGCGATTGCAGCGCGTATACTTATACATCTACGCACTGTTTATGTATTACAACGCGTAATAACTATGTAAATATTATAATGTATATATATTTTTATGAGAATAAAAATAAAATTATTAACAAATAGAAAATGCTGCATAAAAGACAATTGAGAATTGCCGATGCTGCGATAAACATTCCGATAATAACGAGACAAAATTAAAATTAAATGAGGAACATTAAGTAAAAGCATGAAACAGTTCGATTGAGCTCAATTAGTCGATCACAGTTCAAACTGAGATCAATTCAATGATCAGAGCAATGCTGCCCTAATTCGGTCACATAGGAAGGTCGAAACAAAGTCGTGACCGCAACTCGATCATTCAATTTCGTGGGAAACATCGTCGGTCGAGCGTTTACTCTAATTCCAGTTTTCTCTTCATTAGCATCCCGAGTGACGCAAATAAACGTAATAACGTTGGTGAGTCATAATTCCTCAAACGCTACCCGGTCAAATGCGCGAAACCCCTAACGCGCAGAAAACTCTTTGGAAGCCTATCCGATAAAATCGGATTTTCTGCCATTATTCTGTGTGTTGGGAAAGATCCTATATACAACACACGGTTTATGTAATGCAATCAACGATCCCGAGAGAGAGAGAAAGAGAAAGAAGGAAAGGATTTTTCGGCGGGTAGCATTGTGCATTCTCTCGATCCGGTTTTGAAACCCGATGATGCCGATACGCGTGTGGCACCAGTTACATGACATGTAGTGAAGCAGGATGTCATTTCATGAGATATATGACTGTCACGCCAATTATAAATGAGCTGATATTCCGAATTTGCAATGATTAAATGAATATTTTCATGTATGAAAAATATACAACGAGAGAGAGAGAGAGAAAGAAATAAAAACCATAAAATTAATTTTCTTTTTTCGTATAATAGACTATCAAGATCGCTGATTTAACATCTCAAACTAATTGTGATCGAAACTGTTATCTTTTTTCGCTTCTTCTTTTTATATTATAATTATTATCAAATCTATGCGATGAAAATAAATCCATCTAAAATAAAACTTATAATTTAACTTATATTTTAAAAAGAAATACATATTTTCTTTCAAATTCGGAATAATTTTATATGTGGTGCAAATTATTCAACTTTAATTGCCATACAAATTTATTAATGTACATGAATATAATATATATTAATCGATAATTACTAGTTAGCTAATTTAATTATGTACGCGAAATAATCCATAACATGGTATTGACATAGATAATTATCGTCAGTGAAAGTAACAGTAAAAGTGACAAAATTTGTACTTATACAACATACTTATCGCTGTCAACCGGTTATCATTTATATGTTGTAAGAAAGATATCATCCTTCTTTTTTATCACGATTATTATATCAAAGAAAGCATGCATAAAATGAGGGAACGACTCATATGCAACTTCTAGATCCGGTTTTGATAATTACTCTCGCCGACTCGGTAGCTCTATTATGATCTAGAAAGGAAACTTTTTGGCTCTTCAGCCTCGACCGGATTCGATTTTTATACGTGAGGCATCCTCAACTACCTCGAGAGCCGGATATTCGGGTCTGGATCGAGGTGTTTCGTAATTCATTATAAAGGTTTCTCTTATACTCTGTACAATACACTTACGCACCACGCCTGTGCTCACTTTCTATAGCGGAGGAGAACATCGAGAGGGAAAAAAGATTGCGGTTGTCGCGCGATGACGACACGTTCGCCGCCTTCGTCGGGACTGTCTACCTTCATCAGGTAGACTGGATTTCCGATACTCAATCGCGTTCGCGACCGTCGTTTTAATTCATTTTACGAATGCTCCTTTAGTCATAGAGATTCTGAGACAAATTTAAAACTCATTTTTTATCGAATTTAATGTTACAAAGCTATTTTATTATGTCGAATAAAATTCGAACATATTATTCTCGTCAATTGCATAACACATTCAATTGTATAATATCTGTTATACAAATTTTATTACATTTGTGTGAGAGCCTTAGAAAGTTCAAATTGGAAATTAAGATGTCATCAATATTCACCAAAAAGAAATTGACTTCGTTAAGAAATCTATGGTTCAAGGGATTATCCGGTACGTTATGTTCATCAACGAATTATGTATGCAAATTACTGGCCAATGTGTATATCCGCTGTCATCTCCGATTACGCGAATTATTCAGGTAGTCGCCTTCGCATTGAAAGCGTCTTTTAGTTTCGCGAATAAACGACGCTATAAAGGCTTCCGGCAATCAATTGCGAATATGGAAATAACTTGATAAACCTCGATAGCAGAAGGATCGGTGACGCATAATACGCATATCGATCTATGTCATTTCAACGGGATTCAATAAACTGTTCACTGCCAGCGCGTTTCACGCAAGCACCGTTATCTGCGTTATTATCTCTTCGATTGAAATTTACGTCACACGCGAGCCTGTTATAACAGAACTCGATCTCATCCCCATCAAATTTGACAATTACACGCCACGTAACATATACGTAAAATACCAAAGAAAGTAAAAGCAAAGAGAAATGTGTTTGTGTCTCTATATATGGGCTTACGAATATATACGTAATCGAAAAAGCGATCACCTCTCATATATCTTATATTGCCCCTCTTCAGTTTAATCTACGCAAATTTTAATACATTGCTTTATATACAATTAAACCTGTGAAATTAAACAAATAAAACAATAAGTAACAATAAAAAGTACAGCGATATAGCGACAAAAACTAAATGTGTATTGATATAATCTATTTTTAAATAATCGTTTAATTTTGGAGTTTTAATTGTACATTAAGACAAAGTGTTTAAGTACTTTAGAAAATCGAAATTAATTGAACTCTATACATTTGTACAATAATAATCATTAAATAAAAATAAATAATTAGAAGATAATTTATGACATAGTGATCGTATTAGCTATAGATGTAACAAATGTCAAGTTGTTATGCTATATCGTATTATACTTGCATATATAGCTTATTGCATCAGTGTGCATTTAGCCTGAAGGCCAAGTGATCCAATATTTATTTCAATCAGCTTCTACGTTTTTATATGTAGTAGAAAAAGAAATATCACAAGATATTAAATTACGATAATAATGTAATAAATTGTGAAGCTAAACAGAATCAAATCACATATCATTTAGCAAATGTGAAGAAATAACATCGCATTTTCTATTTAAAGTATCATAATCTTGATAGATTAAAGATAATAGTAATTCACTTTTAATTATTAATTATTGTATTTATCTACATGTCATCTCCATTGTATTTCTCACGCGTCGAAGATACAGATATATGTGTGATGTACAATTCAATCTTCAAGAAAGGTTGAAGAGATGACATATTGTGTCCCTAGTTTAATATCCACGAAATATTAACAAAATAAAAATGAAAAAGAAACTTAAAAAATTAAAAATTGATTTGACTAATTTACGTATGATTCGTACTTTCCATATGCGTATGAGCGAATGTACGATCGGGACAATGTCTGACTACGTTGGGGAAGAGCGAGACAACAGGCTCGAAAACGAGGCAAAAGGTGTATCAAACAACCAAGTAGAGGAAAGGTGTGTACCTCCTGCGAGCTTACCAGCTCAACGAGCGGGCAGTTACCTTTCCGTTCTACGACCGCGAGGATCTACCTCCCTCCATACTGTAGAACTCGCTGATCACTATCTCTAGGTGAGTTTTACGCGCGAATATAAATCTCGCGATTCTTAAAAGCAACATTAACAACATTACGCGGATTATCGTCTAGTGTTCGATCCTCTGTGGTGCTTACAAGCGCTTGAAAAAATATTGTTTGTTATATAGAATTTGTGATTTTTTACGGAAGTGTCTCTATCACTCGATTTTATTTGATTGAATTGTGGTAAGTTGTAAAGTAGATAACTAGACTCTATACGTACATTAAAATCTTAAAAAACACTATAAAACATGAAAGTCCTATAAATACAATATTTTCTAATATAATTATAAATCTTTTGATTTGTTTATTGAATGTTAATCAATTTCGCGATAACATGATATTGCGTATTAGCCAGATGTAATAATGTTATAATAACATTATCACAATACAGCTATATGTTACGTATCGTTTCTTTTACAAAGAAGAAACTTATATACATTTGATGTCATATAAATCCGGCAGAAGATTGGCATGATTCATGCTAAAGGGTATAGTCGTTTCAACGTCGCCGGAATATTCAGGACACTGCATTTTAATTTTTGCTTTGATAGCTTTCACTGTTGGTCGCAATTTGTTTGATCATGATAGTGTTACAAAGTAACTGCAATCTACACTCTATACAGATACGTCAGAAGCTCTTATGACAAAGTGAAAAGTTGCATTAATGACTCTGTTGATGAGAATGATGCAGCTTACATAAGCATTAAAAAACAATGACACAAAGGGATAAATTTCCTCTCACACTTCTTAAACAGAAAGCATTATTATAGTGAATTGTGCATAACGTTCAGTAATATATCTCAATGACTAAAATTTAAAATGTGCATTTTTTTCAAAAATAATAAACCGGTATTACTTAAAAAAGGTTAATTAATGAATAATGCAAATAATATTAATAAATTTTCGAGTAATCGGCAATTATATTAAATTGTTAACAAATTTGTAAAATTATTAAAACTATATCAAAGAACCGTTAGTATCAATTAAATATAATTACGCTATCAAATAAGAATTATTTTATACGTATTATTAATATTTTTCTTACATAAAATAAACTTTTCATTATATTAATTTTAGAAACATTCATATAAAGATCTTGATATATTCTACTTATCGTTAGTGCCACTTCAACTTTCAATTTCATATCATTTTGAATTTCTCGCGTTTTATATATAAGCATGAGAGGATTCATTTTTTATTTTAAAGATGGGAGTGAATTTTCTATATCGGATATGTAGATCTTTCGATGCCGGAAGCTAATCTGATTGATCTGTTGATTACATTTTGCTTCATTCCCGCGTTTGGATTCCGTTAGTACTGCCGTTTGACATATCTGGGTTTAGTCGTACCGGTTCACTTACAACCAAGGCAAGGTATAAAATTCGTCTCTGATTTCATTCAATGATATTAACAAATAAAAGACTTTTTTTCACGTTTCTCGATTATTAATATATATATACATATATAAATATAAATAATTTAATGTTGTAAATATTTGTGCAAGTTGTAAAAAATTGATGCAGTTATCGATAGCTTAAAATCTAGAAGTCTACTCTAGCGCAATGGCGATTAGTAATTAGAAAATTATTAACGCGTTATTAAATGCACAGCAAACTACTGCGAGAAACAACGAGATTTAATAGACGGCGACTTATATCAATCGTAAAACTCATTCCCCGTTACTTCTTAACGCGATACAAATTTCACGTTTTTCGTACAAACTGCCGTTTCCATCGACTTTACGAGCATGAGACAGATATTACGTAAAAGAACGTGTCAGAAAGTGTGGTTCCAATATCGAAGTGTGTTGAAATATCAACTTATATAAATGTAAATAATAAAACAGAGTTTTTGTATTTGCAAATACGAATAGATTGCATAAACACAATATTGTTAAAGATAACACACTATGGAAATATATTTAATTGAAAACTAAAATGAGTAATTATAAATAAAACGACTAAAATAGAATTATAAATAAATAAATAAATATTGAGAAGATACTATTAGAGTAATTACGTTGCCAAAATTCAATTATATATTTAGAAATTAATTATTAAGTTCAAGGATAGGCATACTTAACAAAAGGCACTATTTATCTGGGTATGCGAAGAAAAAATGCAGAAAGTATTTAGCTGCAGTATTTACTTGTATCTAGGTCTAATCTCATTGCGAGGCCGTTTAGCAAGTGCTATCACGGCATCTCGAAGACGCTCGACATAATGAGATAAAAATATCGCGTGTCTAGTACGCAAACAGTATGAAAAAAGTAGCGATACTATCATCGCGATTCTTGCATTCTTAAGCGGTACACAACATTCGTTACGCTCGCCTGAATTAAATTTCGCAACGAAATGATGCTGTTGCGTGCGCGCCGTATTTTTTCTGCATTATATTGTATCCAGCGAAGCACACAGCCGAGGTGGACTACGTTCCATCGGAATCCGATTCGACGTAACTTTCCCGGGATTTGTTTGCCTACACCGCAACAATGTAATATCGAGCAGTCGTAAACCCGCGATTATCATGAACCGAGCGAAAGAATCTACTGGCTGAATTGCAATTTATTTGTGCGAATGAGCCTAGCAAAGCAATCAAGAATGTCAATTTTTGTCTCAAAAATACAGATGTAAATTATTTTTTTATCTTGAAATGCAATACACGTAAAACAATTTTTTTTATGAAAAAGATCGAAGAAATTTGTATAAAATATGAATATATCAAAAACCACATTTATTCCAATCCATTATTTTTAAATAAAACAAAATAGGCAAAACACTTTGGAGTACAAAGAATTTATATATGATTTCCAAAATGATTATCGAAATCAATAATAAAAAAAACTAAAAAATTTGATCTGTCAACTTGCAGGTAGCTCGAGAGGAACGAGCCGCCCGAAGATGACGTCGATCCTGCTCGCGTACGCTACTTTCATTGCGTTTTCGTGTGTGGCGCAGGCGATCTCGTCGTCCTGGAGACCGATCCTGCCGGCCCATAACGTCGGCGCAGGTATATTGCATCAGGAGGCATCGATTTTCGAAAATGCGCCTACGCAGACGCTCTACGACGTGGACAGTTCTCTGCTACTGCCACACGACCAAGAGAAATGTTCTCTTTACAAGGTCGCCATGACCCAGCAGTTGTATTTTGAGGTAAGTAGATTACCGAGCATATCAAATTTTTATATCGTATATTTTTATATAGTAATTGTACCGATAAGTCAAAATGTTTAAATGGAAGATATCCAAAAAAATTAGCAAATATTATAAGAGAATCAATGGCGTTATAATTAATATTTCGTTCAAATAAAATATCCACTAATTAATAACTTGCTATATTGAAGTAACCAACGTTAACAGACATAGAAAAGAATCGTGTACGTCGTATAACAAAATGTGAGACATTTCGAGTCACACATAAAGATTATACATATATGTGGCACATGTATAAATATATACATATTATGCAAGATGAGAATAATCATGGCAATAAAGTCGTTTGCAGAATTTTTTCCTAGTTGTAGTGTAGAACAATGTTTATTCTAGTTTAGCGATATCGATATTGTTGTATTCATGCATGTATATATTGGGAAACGTGAATTGCAGTCGCTATTGTCGCTATTGTCACTATTGAATACAAATTGCTCTATAGATAGCGATTAGATATAATGTAATTGGAAACGCGTTGCTAATTATGGTATAATTTCGGGGTCATCTGATATATCCCACAATTTGTAAGATGTGATTTTGTCATTACAAACTTTATTCAATAATTGCAGTGTATATCTATATATTATTGGATATATAGATATATGAATAAAGATAATATATTTTATAATATTTTTAATACATTAAAATTATAGCATTATATAAAAAATACAATAATCTGAAGTATTACAATTTGCAAATTTTATCAGTGGGATTCATTGATAAATTTCAAGTTTTCATTTTAAGAAAATATCTTATAACAAAGTATAAGTTCCTCTTAAATAAATTGCAAAGATTTATATAACAATTTCTGTGGCACGGTGGCTATACTCTTCCTGATCCGCGTCTCGCGTGCAACTAACGCTAACGGAATTCTGCCGTTCATATGCTACGTGAAGCGCATTTTATGCTCGAGAGAAAGAGAGAAAGAGCATTGGCATTGCACTGACCAGGAGATTCGCGATGCAAGCGAAATGGCAACGAAAGTAGGAGAAAACACTCTCTCGAGATACCAAATCCCTCCGGGCGCAATCTCGAAACGAGTCCTGAATTTTTTACCGATGTGATCCGGAATGGCGAAATCGTTACATCTGTTTCTTAATTGATTTACTTATCGTTAATTCGCTGCTGTCTGTATATCGTAAGGTTCGTTAAAGACAGAATACAGGAGCCATTTCGTCTTTAACGTAAACTCACAGTCGAGAAAGCGAACATTCTAGGCAAATTATTTGCTCATCTGATACAGCAGCGGCAATATTCCTCGGTAATTTTTTTATAACAGCCGGAAAATAAATCGTAAGATCAGAGAGACATGATTAGCGGAAGTTACTGAAGACAAATTGCTTTCCAGCAACAAAAAATTATTATTTAAACACATATTTAATAATTTTATAATTGCTATTAAATTTTTAACTATTCAAATATTAAACTGTAATAATTATATACTATAAATTTTTAAAATAATCATTATTTCCATTATTTTTTTGATAGATATAAATTTTAACGTTAAGAAATATCGCAATGTCACATTTTTATGTTAATTAATATTCAGATTATGATTATACAACACATTTGATGAAGACAGTTTTGCTCTATCGAGTCACTAAATGGAAGACGTTTACTTGACACTTTAACTATCTTTCACGTTGCAAGTAATAGACTTGACTTAAAGAGAAAGGAAGTTAAACTACACCGGTTTATTTAGAGAACGGCGATTTTAACAGCCTTCACCAATATAGCTGTATATGTTTCCATTTAAAAACAATAAATCTGTTATTAAAATCTTATGATATAATTTAATATAATTCTAATAAATCTCTAAAGGAACATTATAATTCAATATAGTCTTTATAATAATAATTTAATCAAAAATTATTCTTTTCTTCTTTAAATACGCTAAGAGACAGTCCACGATTCACAAAAATGAGAAAAATGTCAAAAATATAGAACTAAATTAAACTTTCGCGCAATCTACAATTGCAATTCTTGCGAGAATAATCTATCGATGCGATCGGCATGGCAAAATTGAACGCGATGGAAAGCGGGCAGAACGGATAGGACATTTTCTCTGTTCATCAAAATCCGTGCCAAGTAATATCATCGGAAG
>NW_021850289.1:144816-159310 GCF_003651465.1 Formica exsecta
AAGAGCGTTTAGACTGGACGTAGGAAAGCTGACAATGATTGCGCAGCTACGAATATAATAATGGAAAAGATGCTGTCGCGAAATTGCCGATCGTAAATGAGAGGATCCGCAAACAGAACAAAGATAGCCTATCTGTTGTATGACTTTCTACGATCGTTACATGCTATTATTTTCTGCAACACTCTCATGATGGTCGATAATATTAGCCGGGATATTAAAATCTCGGTCGCCGAAATAAATTTGTGAAAAAGCGATTTGCGAATAAATCATGCCGAGAAAATGGAACATAATTAGATGTCAATAGACATTTTCGCTAAAAATGGCAACCGGGTTAAATACACAAGAGCGGAACGAATTGATTTTAGTACGGAGGAAGCGTTTTCACAGGAAGTATACCGCGTGTGCCTATGAGATTAGTATCTCAAGGTAGATTGTTTGGGTAGTCTTTCTTTTCTAAGTAGATCTCAGCACTAACGAGAAATATTTATTAGAATAAATTAACATACAGAGATGAAGGATTCATTTTTAAGAAGAATCAATTTTTTCAATCTTTAAGTCAAAGTCAAGTTTTTTCAGAAACGATAGTGAAAGAGAATTTAGTACGAAATTTTTCTCAATCTTATTTTCACATTTTTATTTTATCTTATCATGATTTCGGATATATCCTGCCAGTTAAGTAAAAAAGAAAATATTTCATAGTAGTTTTTTACTACATCATATTATATAATTTTTTTTCTTTTAGATAATAATAATTTTAAATATTTATAGAGAGAGACACATACACACACTAAATGATGGTGTGATGTTACAGCTTGGCGTGTCAATAAGTCATGTAAATCGCTGATACAAATCACTTTAATGCAAACACATGCAAGAAAATTGAGCGAACGCGTCTCACTGGATATACGCGATTGAATATTTCATCCTGCTCGTCAAATTTACGAGATCCCCTTTTATCGTTAGAGGTCGGTTGAAACATTACCTGTCAGGTCCTTATTCGACGAATGTAATGCGCGTTGACGCGTATATTTCCATAGTACTTAGTATAGTGAACGGCAAGTTTATGTGAGTTGACGACCGTAAAAGGAATTGGACGTGCAATCTCGACCGCAGTCGTTGCCACCGCGATTTTGCGGCCCGCTTTTGGCGAAATCCGCTCTCCATACAGAGCCCCTGTCAGAGAAATTACGCGCGCAAGAAACTATGCCTCTTTCGCGTCAATAACGCACGACGTAATCGATTAACCGTGAATTTACGCAATCACTGTAGAAAAATCGTGTACTCTTACGGGTATCTCTCTAGGTGTCGAGTCACGCTTGCGTCGGCTTTTAATAGGATTTAGAATTTCCGTTTTAAAAATCTTTCGCGATTAATAGTGACATCCGAAGAAAAAGTAGTTAAAAAAATTTGCATCTGATATTTTTTAAAGCACATTTTGAAAGGTGGAAATGTAATTTGAGAAAAATGCTTCTTTGGGAGTAAAGCAAAAACATAAAAAACAAGTAGAGTTGTGCAAATTAAAAACTTGCACATTGCTTCCTCATCATTTTATCTTACAATGCTTAAGCTGCTTTAAGCATGCGGATTTTTCAATTTTTGCTTCCTCATAGAGAAAGCTTTGTGAGCGAAATAAAAATTAAAATAATTTCTTTCACCGATCCTCACTAAATTCAATATCAAACATCCTTTAATAATACTCTATTCATGTAAAAAAATTTAATCAGATATTTCAAATTTTCTGAAAGTTACAGCGTGTAAAGACATTTTTCAAAAAATTCAAAATTTTATAAAAAATGAACCCTTTCACCGGTACTCACCAAACATACATACATACATACATACATACATACATACATACATACATACATACATACATACATACATACATACATACATACATACATACATACATACATACATACATACATACATACATACATACATACATACATACATACATACATACATACATACATACATACATACATACATACATACATACATACATACATACATACATACATACATACATACATACATACATACATACATACATACATACATACATACATACATACATACATACATACATACATACATACATACATACATACATACATACATACATACATACATACATACATACATACATACATACATACATACATACATACATACATACATACATACATACATACATACATACATACATACATACATACATACATACATACATACATACATACATACATACATACATACATACATACATACATACATACATACATACATACATACATACATACATACATACATACATACATACATACATACATACATACATACATACATACATACATACATACATACATACATACATACATACATACATACATACATACATACATACATACATACATACATACATACATACATACATACATACATACATACATACATACATACATACATACATACATACATACATACATACATACATACATACATACATACATACATACATACATACATACATACATACATACATACAGACATTTTTTAGGAATATGATTTTTCGACGTTTTGGAACATTCTAAACACATTGGCATAGAAAACTCGAAAAAAAATTTTGTCACGAAAACAAAGCTTCCTCTATGAGGAAGCAAAAAAAAAAACATAAAACGTAATTTTATTTTCGTCGCAAAAAACTTTTAAAAATATGATTGTATTGCGATGCACTATTACATTTTTGCACAAAAAAAAACGAAACAAATAAAAAATTTTGTAAAATCTGTCAGTGACGGAAAAAATCAATGATAATACAAATAAACACAAGAAAACGAATAGAAATAACATGTTTCGAATTAAAATTATTATTTTTGTAACGGCACAGTATAGTTTCCCAATTTTTTAATTTAATATAATGTTTCAATTTTTATTATTCTGAAAAAAATAAACTATTATACATTTTTATGTTCTATAATATCTGTTTCATAATTATCTTAATTCGTTCATACTTGTTATATTAATATTTCATATTGAGAGACATTAATATTTAGAATAGCATTACAATAAACACGGTAAACGCGAGTGTTTATTATATCACGATTCCGTAGGAGACAATTTCATTCCCCAAGGCATCAAATGTGCACTATTCATCATTATATTTGATATACGTCCTAGAGAGTCGGAGCAATGTTCGTACGTAAGTTTAATTGAGTCCCGGTATGTATCATGTCAACGGCCAATATAATTAATTAATACGTAAATGCAATAATTGTTGCAATTTCGTGTCACAAATTAAAAAAATATATATTTATAAAATTATGCTTGTGTGTGGCAATAAAAGGCACTTTTCTTTTTTCCATGTATTTTCATATTATTTTCTCACTTGGAGGAACATTTCACTATGTGATTTGGCAATATTATTTGACAGATCGTTTAGTGCGAAAATGTAAACTCAAATGTCTATCAAATTCTAATTATCCACATTAAACAACAGATGTTGTCTCTTCTGTGATTGCTTGATTGCATCCGTTCAAACGGATCCGAGAGAACGTTTATTCGCACAGACGAGCTTTACTTTAACGTGCGTTTTAGTGAGAGATCATATCGCGACGGGATCGATGCCGACGATTAATAATGTAAGACCCGATGTGATACGCGGAAATGCGCATCCGGTGATTAAATCACACGGAGCACATTAATCTTCGCTGTGTATACCGGGAGAATTGACAATTTAAATCGCGATAGGTACGAAATTAATGTCATCCGAGCATTCGCCGACACGATCTAACGATCTATCTCTCATTCTGTTACAGTACATCCATTACAAGACAGATCTGCCAAACATGAAGGAGTTCACTCTCTGTATGTGGACGAAATTTTACAATCATTCCAACGACCATCCTCTGTTCTCTTACGCAGGTCAGTGCACGCTGAAATTCATTTCTTTCTCCTTTCACCTTGTATCTTATTGTGAAATATATCGGATGTGAAAGCGAAAGTCCGCCACATTTATTGCCTAAAGTTCCGCATATTATCGCGCATATTATGGCGTTAAAAATGCGATTTGCATTGTGAATTAATTCCACCTCTAACTACAAGAGAACAAAAATATAGAATTACTATTTGAAATCAACTTTTTTTTTTAGCAAAAATCAACAGTTGATTATTGTTTTATAGTTTGATTAAATCTGAAATAAATATTAAACATAAGCTTATTAAAATCAAATTTATTTGAAATACTTTCACATAGAAATTTTCGTGAAACATTTTGGCATGTATAGAAATTTGTTATATAACTTCTATTCAATGATAGTTATGGCGTATGCGATTTGCATTGTGAATTAATTCCACCTCTAACTACAAGAGAACAAAAATATAGAATTACTATTTGAAATCAACTTTTTTTTTAGCAAAAATCAACAGTTGATTATTGTTTTATAGTTTGATTAAATCTGAAATAAATATTAAACATAAGCTTATTAAAATCAAATTTATTTGAAATACTTTCACATAGAAATTTTCGTGAAACATTTTGGCATGTATAGAAATTTGTTATATAACTTCTATTCAATGATAATAAATATCATTGCACTTGAACCATGTAAGAAAGAAAATAACCGATTTGTAATTTAATTACACATGTCTCATTTATCTATAATTAAAAGATGATAAATATAAAGAAGAAAGATAAACGTTTTTTTTTGCATTGAAAACTCGTTACCGCTATAAAAGTGCTGTATAAACTTGCGGTCTTAAATTGTAGTGCAAACTGTGTGTTTGATTAACAAATTTTACGCGGCGCGTTAATTTGCCGTTGACCTAGTTTCTCAGTAATTGTTTACTAACACTGCGGAAATTGCGGATAAGCAAATTTGCAAATAAACGGTTAGGTAAATTAAATTGTCAGCATTTGTAAAAATGAGCGACATGTCCATGATATTTAGATAGTACATACATACCCGAAAAATAACATATCGCTATTTTTTTGTTTGAACGATCTCTCTAGCTATGTTAAAATATTGCCCAAATAATTACAAATAACATTTTCTATTTGCAGAGATATTGTTTTCGTAATGAAAATTTAAACATTATAAAGTTTGATATAAAGTTCAAACATATATGTATAAATATTGATAATATCGATCACTTTTACGATATTTAAATTTAATTATACTTGTTTTTATGAATTTATTATAATCTATTATAGTAACGTATGATAATGTTTTTAATACAATAACGTAATTGTTTTTATGTATGATGAGTGTGAAATAGCATTTCATTAAAATGCTCTTATTAAATTCGTACAGTCTATGTGATTATAAATGATACAGCAAATAAAATTACGATAATATAATCTTTAAACGCGGTTTAAACGCTTAGAAACGCGGTGCAACAGTTTTATTCAGTCTCATTGCGTAATCGATTCCCACACAACATTCTTTCTTCTTGCAAATTAGTGATTTAACTTCATAAGTAACAGTCATGCAACAGACTGTCATCTCTCATGTCATGTTAAGAATCGATTTACGCCCGTGTATTATTATTCACGCGCGAACAATGATGTCGTCCGGCAATGTTTTCAATATGCAGTTTAGAAAGGTTCCACGCGGTTTGCAGTTTTTGTACCGTTGTAGAAAGTTGCGAACACACACCCATATACATACAGATTGTTCTTTTCTTTCTTTTTTCCGTAGACGCGAGAGAACGTGACAATAGACGGATATGTGCGGTGTCATAAATACACCAACAATAAGTCCCTCCCTTCGCTTGAGTCTAAAAAAAAGTCTCTCGGCTTTCATAATCAATAAATATACTAGAAATGTACCATATATATTATAGTATATAAAAAATAAAAGTATCTTTCTCAATATACGCCATTAAAATTTTAATATGCAAGTAATTTTTTTAGATTTTTTAGAGAATAAAAGTGCAATAACAATTAAATTTATTTGTAATAAAATTCTTACATAAGTAAGAAAAATCGATTTATATTATAACTCGATAAATAAGATGGAATGCAGAACTTTATAAAATGTCGAGTTAGAAGTTGTAGACATGACAAAGCTCTTTAAACTTGTTATGTAATATAACAAGTTAATAATTCTAGAAGCATAGATTATAAAAAAATTTATAAAAAAGTCGTAATATATAGAAAATAATTGTATCTAATAAACTGTTATTGTTAAGTATCGGAAAAATTATGAATGTTGAGATTAATTAAAAATGATTTTAAAACAGTGAATAAAGGTAACAAACTAGTATTAATTTTTAATTTGTTAATAAATTCAATAATTTATAAAATACGAATGCAAAAAACTCTTGTATATCCTCGCTCGACTGTTTATAGCGCGAAAGCGTCCAAAAATATCAAATGCGGATTCTACACTTGAAATTGTCAAAATCTGCACTGCTGATTCTATTAGTAATTTCACCAGTTATCATGTAATAGAGATGTTGCATCTATTCTATTGTACTTGTGCACAAGAATCCTCTGTCTCTTTCTCTTTCGCATACGAGTTAATTCTCATCCTCGACTTCCAGTCGGTGATCAACCACGAGGAATACTGTCGTGGGTCGCAAACACAGCGAGAAGTTCGTACTACATGCTTAACGTCAACGGTCACAACTTATACAGATTGAATTATCCGTTGAGACTTAACAAGTGGTACCACTCCTGCCAGAGCTGGAACGGTCGTACCGGGGAATGGCAGATTTGGGTCAACGATGAGCGCGTAGGTCGCGGGTTCAACAACAGGGTAAGCACGACTTTATGTTGCCTTTGACCCTACTGCACATACTTAGATAGATAGACGTATAAAGAATCCCGAAATTGGCAAAAAGCGAATAATTCAATTTTTCAAATTTGGACATTTGACTACTTTATTTAACAGAAAAGTTCAAAAATTAAAATTATATTTCTTGTAAAACGACAAATCGTGGCGCATTGTCCTTGGTATTCTAATAAAAAAATACAAACAAATATTTCTTTCGTGTTCGAGTCAAACTTTATTATCGTGCCACTAATCGCTCCCTCGTGTTTTATCATTCTTCCGAATCTAAATAATCGTTCTTTCGTTTATGCATCTCTAAGGATGTAAATATTCATTTAGCCTTCATTAAAATGCGCATTATGCCATTTTTTCAGTTTTCTTGGCGCGATATGCATTCTTTTGTGACCTGCTTTTTTGCTTTTGTAAGATATAAAAAACGGATAAATCTCGCGAAATTCAAAAGATACCTAAAATCGTACTGTAAAAACGATGACAATTAATTTATTATAATGCAGCAGTGCAAACTTGATGAATTATAAAGCGCGATTGTTATATATAATCGTTAAAAAATAATAAATATTCAACTTAATAGACATGCTGTAACTTAATATACAAAAAAGCTACAAATGATTATTCTTGGATGGAAGATGCGTCCGACCATATACGTGGCTCTACTACTACGATGCAAAAAAAAAATCTACTGTAGCTATTAATTTCGAGCTATTAATCTTCTAGCTACTAATTAACTTTCCGACTTTATCAAATTTTTCAAATTTTTATGTAATATGAAAAAAATTTTTAAGAATTAGAGAAATATTAAGACAAGTTTTTAAAATGATGAGTGCAATATACATATTATAATTGCGTTAAAACAAAACGATTTATTGAAATAAACAATCTTATTATATTGTGGTACTTGGTATTGTTTGCGTTAAAGTATGTATATGGCAAAATTTTTTATTCCGCATTAAAATTCGAGATAAACTTAATCTTCCGAAATAACTAACAGACAAATTCTTATTTTATGGTACGTGACGTACTTACGTAAATTTTACGTAAAATTCGCGCAAGAAAATTTCGCGAAATACTTGATATATGACATGTTTTAGACATACACAAGTAAATCATAAAAAATATTTTATTAAAAAATATGCGTTGTTTCTCTTGCAAGTTATATGCAATAATTCAAGAATTCTTAATTCTGTATAAGTAAAAATATCCGTGGTCTTAAATTCTTGCAAAACAGAGATGCGCTTTATTGTGCGCGATTTCACATATCGTAATATAATTTATTATCATTCCACAAATGTCTGGCGCGAATTGCGTACGTACTAGAGTAGAGGAAGAGAAACATTCACGAGCAACGTGGCATGAGAAGGCATGTCTTGTTTCGTATAAGGGTACCGTTGCATAAGGGTCCCACATTACAGTTTTCTCAATTATCGTTTATGTTAAACGCGCCAGAAATTTCTTAAACGAGCGTACTTCCGGCATTTTCTGTACACGAGTCACGTTCGCGAATGTGTCGCGTTTAGTCGTGCCTTTCCCACGCGAAAGTTGAGTGCACTGTCATCGCGGTTTTGTTGTACTTAATCTGTGTTTTTGGTTAGACGACACTTGCATAATATAATACATTTATAGAAATGCAATGTGTCATGAAAAATGTATTTATCCTTAAGACGTTTGTTTATAGAAATTTTGTTCATTTCTATTCGAATTTATTAATACTATAGAAATTTAGTCGAATATGTTTTTAAACACGTGTATCACAATAAATATGATATCTTTTATAAGATATTATATAATATAATAATTAAGAAAAATGACAAGTGTAATTATATATTCTGAAGAAAATATTGGGTTGAACGGAAAGTTCGTGCCATTTAAACGGAACAAACTTTCCGTTCAACCCAATAGTGATTTTTATACTGATGTAACATTAGATAAATGAAGTTATAATAATTACCAAGCATAATTACAGTTGTCGGCAATTAGGCGAGATTCGCAATTAAGAAAATAATTCACTGTCCGTTCAGCTCCGTAGGAGCTGTCAAGACGACGGCCTCCTGCATTCAGATTGCGTTGAACAGAAACGAAATGGCGAAAGAATGGACGACGAAATAGAATAAACGGGAAATGGAAAAGTATAGAATTCCATATATCGCGATATTCTCGTCCGAGGATACCAAGGTTACTTTCAAATAAAAAAGCACAGAAACCAATTTAAATTTTCATATAGCGTGGCGCGCGTGACTGCGGATGTGCAATCTATCCGTACATAGGGAACGCAAAATCCGAGGCTTTTATATATACTATTTACGTCAGTAGTTTATATATCGCTAATGTCCGCGTTTTTTCTCCAGCAATCGATTAAATCACTGTTGGGTCAAACTGTATTTTCAGATTAATTGCACGCGTGTTAGTCTAATAAGTAAAGAGGCGATTATCGGAAAATACTCTCTAGATTTTTTTGTTATGCGAAAAAAATTGTATTGCTCTACTTATTCCAGTTGGTTGGGCACGTTATCAAAGGCGGTGGAATTGCCATTTCCGGACAACAGCAACGACAACTGGGCGGTGGTTTCTTAGAGGGTGAAGGCGCGCCACCGGGTAAAAATATTTTTACATTATATCTTTAATTTTAAAATAAAAAGACAAATGTTACCTTTTCTTAATAACAGATTAATTATCGATATATATAATGTTAAACATGAACAGTTTCTTCACATATGTGTCTCTAAGCGTTGTATCTTCTTTATCGAGATTATTATTAATTGAATTTCAATATATTTGAATTTCCTTTATATTTTTTAACCTTCTTAATTAGTTAATTCAATTTTCCGATGTATTTTTACATACGTAAAAATTTTGTTTAATATATTTTTATCACATATACAATTTAAAAATATAGATATATTCTGAAAAATTTTTTTTTTGTGCTGCCAAAGTTAAAATTTAAAATATATATATAATTTACTTATAATTTAAGCATGTAAAGTAAAAACCTATTATTGCTTTAAGAAATGTTATAGCATGTCTTAAGATGATAACGAAAAAGATTTTTCTCCAGGTTCCGGCGGCTATTTAGGAGAATTGACAATGGTACAGCTCTACAACGTAGCGCTGACAGCGGGAAAGGCGCACAAGGATCACAAGCACCATCACGTCCATCATTACGAACACGATACGAGTAATAACATACCGAGAACCACTACGCAAACACCTGTAACCGGACCACCTTTGCCAGCGCATCCCTTCCTCACTGGTGGACAGATCAATACACAAGTACAATTATGTTCTCTCACTTTGTTACATCTGAGAGTGCGCGTGTGCCGTGTCATCAAGCTAATTACCTTCCCACCACTCCTTAATTAGCGTCACTGTAAACAACGAGGAGGCGTCTAAAAGACGCGTCTATGAAGCGTCTGAAAAATTAGGACGTCTCGTAGGACGTTTTTATGCTTCTTGAAGCTTTAATAATTTCTTTGTTCAGATACCTTTTAAACGTCATACGTGTTATTTAAACCGCCTCTTTATCTCCTCCTACGTATTGCTACGCTCGATCGAGCATGAATATTTCATGCGTGCGAACAAATGTTCCAGGTGAAGATCAATCCAGGAGCAACGATTCAGATCGTACAAAACGGCCTAACCATTCGTCATCCAGCATTACCACCGGCACCGGAATCGCCCCCACAACCGCTTCCGCCTTTGAATCTCGATGTTTTCTCAACAGCCTTCCCTCCTTCACCGACACAATTCATCAGTCCATCACAGTCGTCGATTTTCGCAGACGGGCTCTATCGTAATCTCTTTAAGAGAGAGAAAAATGACTCGAAGAAGCGAAACATTAAGGATGAAACAGTAATATCGAGTTTGACCGAATCGGAAAAATCGATTGCAAAAAGAGATACCGATGAAATTTCGAAAACTGATAGTTCCAATGGCAAGGTAAGCACAATTAAATTCGAAGTTAATTTTCTATGTGATGCCGATTAAAGAATGAAAACGTTCTAATAAGACATTTCCTACAATTTCTAACATTTTATTTATATATATTTTGCTTTCAATGTCTTATTTCATAGTATATTCTGCTTTGTTTTAACTGGAAGACACTAATAGCTTAAACATCTATTCGTTCGTAAAAATCTCTAACAGTAAAAAGAATTTTCTTCAGCGAACATCAAATTGTAAGTTCCTTCAATTTCCGATCTATTTGACATAGGAAATCAAAAGATTACAGTGTGAATCAGACTGGAAATAATTTAACATCAGTGAATGCATTCGACTTGCTTGCACAAAAATCATGAGATTTTTCATTGTATTGCCTCGAAAAGATCCGCCGCGCATTTAATAACTTTTGCATTTTCAAATAAATTTCCACAGTTTGAAAGATTTGTATTGCGTTACGAAGATTATTTACTTAATAAGTTTATATCATTTTATAATATTATTCCATTCTAATCTTTTCGTTTTCTATAAAAGTATCCGATTAAGACTTACCCAAAGAAACCTTCTGAAAATCTCTACTCCTATTATTAATATATACAAATATATGTACATGTTTTAAATTACTATTTATTAAATCGATAGCACATAACGCGCGTTTCATTCCTCGAACTTTCAGGTATCTTTCGTGCCAAAGTTAGAAATCGCGGATGACAAGAAATTAGAAAAACGCGAAGTCGAGAAGAAGAAGAAGCGAGGACTGTTGCAACTGAGTGACGGGTCGATTTTCGACGACGGATATTCTATTCCTCAAGGTCTGGACAACGACTACTTCACGGGATTAACGAGTTTCGGGTTGCAATTGACGAAGGATACGAGCGAAGAGGACGAACGGGAACCCGCCGAAGGCGAGGTCAGACAAGTGATGGACATTTGCGACGGCTGCGCCGAGGAACCGTTCGAAAAGGCGTTGGTCATGGACTGGAGAACGGTGCCCAAGAAGCTCTATTCCGGAGCGTTTTACATGCCAGCCACACCGACGTGTAAAGCGTTCTAAATCTCTTCACCGACCATGAGCCAGTGCGCAAAATGACATTTAAAAACGTTTCGCGTGAATTCTCAGGGGTGCGTCCGCGAAAGACTGCGCTGATAATGACGATAGCGCTTTGTTAAACGGTCGACGAAAGACCGACGAAACATTCCCAGGTATCCCACGCCATGTTTAGATTGACGAGTATCTTTAGCCGTTACAAGCGAAGATATTTGTCATTCGAGTCTTTTGATTTATTTTTCGCTGTTCATTAATTTCTTTTCACGTATACATTATTTTCTGGTGATGAATCGTTATTTTTCTCTATGTTATATTTGTAAACGTTGGCATTTATGAACATTTAAAGATGCCAAGAACATTGCCATGAAAAAACTTGTGCGTGACAATATCTTGCCGATCATATTTATTTGCAATTTATGTCTAATTAATTGTATGACATTAAAAACTAATTATATACAGATTCCATAGTTATTTGTGTGTAACGAGTTTTGGATCAATTGTAACAAGAAGAATTATTGCAATCTTTGTTAAATATAAAGAGAAATATATTAATAAATAATTTATAATAACTATATGACATAAAAAAGCTCAAAAATGAAGAATGTTTTTGTAATATTTAAATATATACAATAATATAAAGAGTAAAAAAATTTCAAATTTTGTTTAAAGATTAGTTAAAAAATGGCTACAATTTTTTTGTTAGTATTGTTACATGTGACCGAAGACTTTTCTAATGAAACAAAGCTGATAAAAGTCCCGATAATTCATATGTAAAAGTATATATATAGAATTTAATTAAGAGAAATTCCATTAGTGAAATGTATACGTAGTCGGCGTAATAGGACAATATTAGTTTGTAAGTTCGAGAAATTGATCATGAATAATAACGATCGTTCTTGACAGAATACTCATCACGGTTTTAAAGTGCGTCCTGATCGATTGACCTCGGCGAGACGAAGGAGAATTTAATTGCGCGACGGAAACCGCCTTGATCGATCGGCGACATACGCCTCGGTCGCCTAAGCTCAAGATTTAGCCCTATTGATATGTTTGCGTACATGTGTGACGTAAATATGCCGAATAAACTTTTATGAACTTTTATGAAATAAAGTTGTATTATGTTCCATTTGATTCGACCTTATATACCAATTTTTTAACATAAAGCAAAGTATATTTCTTAATTAAAATCAGCAATTTTTGACTGATCGTATCTCACATACCTTACGATATTAATAGTTATTATTGTTACCTTGAGATTTTTGTCTTCTATTATCTTAATTTATTTTCAAAAAAAAATTTGTATGCAATAACGATTATAATTTAAAGGTAACTAATCTTGAACAAAATATCAGATTTCTCTATGTGTCAAAATTTATATATATATATAATTGTTTTTTCTTTGAAAAAAAAAATTTAATCATGTCTTTTATATTGAATATAAAATAAAATATATAAAATAAAATGCGCTAAATATATATTTCAGCGAGAAATATTACTGAAATATCTGTGTATCCAAAAAAATTTTAATATTTACAGAATATTCTTTATAACTTCCTATAGAGATAACTAATAAGCGAGATTAATCATTACATGTATATTTCACGTTTATATCAACTTTGAATATTCGACAATTTTTAAAAATATATTTGCCTAATATGCTTAGGAATCATATTGCATATAATAGAACGAAAGAATAAGCATCTTTCAAACGTCATACCACGTAATAATACATTCTATCAAGTAAAAACCTGACCGTTCTCCGAAAAAAGAGAATGTGCAAGCTATATGGATTAAAGACAGAGTCTCATAAACGTGCACTTACCTTGCTCTTGTGAATGTGCTGATGCTGATATTCGCTGTCGAATTCTGGCTCGCTGAAGTAGCTCTGATCTTCCCAATGGGGCGGTAAACCGCCGCCACCTCCTGGTACTCCCAAGGGTCCCACTCTCGAAAAGTCTCAGAACGCTGCGATCCCTGATATCTCTCAGATGCGATCTAAAAACCAAAACAATTATATTATTATGCTGCAATAACGTTTTTTTATTGAAATTAGCCATTATTAAAAGTCATTATTATAACAAAAACTAAATTAATTTGAACTATAATGTCTTTAGAATTTTAGAATATTAAATGATAATGTTTATCTAGTAAATTTTATAATATAATTGAATTTAAAATGTTTTTAACTCTGTTCAATTATCGTTGCAAAAACAAACAAGGAAATAATATTTAGTAATAAAATATTTTATTCAAAATAATATTTAATTATTTAAATAAAAAGGAAGATATTTACAGTCGCAGAAAAATGTAATACCTTAAATCTTCGAGTTCATAGAACATGTCCTTGTTGCTGTCGTGTATGTAAACCTTTACGTGGGGACTATCTAGATATTCCATGGTGAGTTGTTTTGGAAAGCTTCTAACGAAAAGGGCTTTGACCGTGTCTATACTGGTGATCTCGTTTGGTAGCAATGCCCTCTTCGTCTCGTTCCTGTATTGCAGGAACACCAGTCCTAGGGAACCGCATACAGAAATGCATTGTTTTGTCAGCAAAGTCGTAATATAAAAATTAAACAATATGTAAAATATTTTAGAAATATTAATAAATATATATATTCTTCGTCTCTTGCAGGAACACCAGTCCTAGGGAACCGCATACAGAAATGCATTGTTTTGTCAGCAAAGTCGTAATATAAAAATTAAACAAATTAAACAA
>NW_021850289.1:162277-174002 GCF_003651465.1 Formica exsecta
TATAAATATATATGATATTTTTTTACCAATTTTTATAGTTAGACTTCACATATTGAGAAATGTATAATAATATGACTTATGTTAGTGAATCAATATTGATTCATTATAATTTCTTTGTCCATGTATATTTATTTACATTTTAATTATGCTTTGTGTATTACCTAGTGGTCGCTCCAAAGTTTTGCTGGGTGTTCGTACAACGGGCAAGCTGCTTCTTTGCTTGCCACCTCGTCGAAATCCTGTGCTGGAGGTCTCCACCTCGGACATAATGCCCGGGTCGTCATCGAAGAGCATCGTCGAAGATGGGGGCGGATACCCGCGCGGAAGAGGCGACTAAAAACACATACATTTTATAAGATTTCGATACATCTGTGGTCTTCGAAAGTACCTCGTTGTATCCCAAATCGCTCATTAGTGGCATGCACACCAAAATATTTTCACTAATTTATTTGAGATGTTTAACAATTGCAATTTCGCATATCTAATTGTACACGAACAAATTAACACAAATTTATTATAATCTATTTATAATATTTATTAAAAATTAAATATATATTTGTAAATTGACAATTATGTAATTGATAAAATTATAAATGTTTAGATGAATTAGATAAATGTAAATTTAACGCGTGATTATTACCTGATACTATAAATATATTCACACAGAAACATTTTTTCGAGCGAACAGTTAAAGACATACGGTAGGATCGAGAATTAAATGCCACTCAGAGAAAAACGATCATGTCAGCATGCCGACATGCACGTTGACGGAAAAAAAAAGAATTGATTGCGCAGGCAATCTTGCGTAAAAAGTATGAAAATTCGAAAATTACCTTTCTCTGGCGAGACTTGGTCCCCATCTGTCGGTGGCACATACGGCGGGTAACACGGAAACACACACACAAAGTAAAAACCAGTTAGAGATATGTAATATGTGTTGCGGGATAGAAAAAAAGACGAAATAGAAAAAAGACGGAAAAACGATTGTTACAAATAGAGAGAGAAAGAGAGAGAGAGAGAGAGAGAGAGAGAAATATGCGTTCTTTCATCACTCTGAGAATCGAACTGCTCTTCACTCATAGATTAGTTGTTATAATTTGAACGTATTGATGTAAAGATGGCCACAAAATACTACATAAGTGCCAACTTCTCACTTGTCGAAACAATTTCCGCGAACGATATTTTGATTTTCTCTCTCTCTCTCTCTTTCTTTCTATTTCAAAGTGCAGAAGCTTTAGCAATAATTGATTTATTACTTTCAACGAAATATTCGCGTGTATTTTCATCCGGAAATTTAATAAGATAGCAAATCTAGGACTGAATGTAATAATTAATAGATATATTATAACATATTTATAAATAGCATAATATATGCAGATATATATCTAGTAATATTTTATACATATTTGAATACGCGAGAAGCGTTTTATGTTGCTTTACCTTAGTAGAAGATATTATATATGAAAGTAATTAATAACAGCTATGTATGTGTGTGTGTGTGTTTAAAGAAATAAATATTTGTAGTAAATAAATAATCGCACACGAATTTTCGGTTAATATTACACGAGTAGAGTTAATAGCTATTCAAAATATAATATCGAAAGAATCGACTAATCGTATGCATTAATAATCGCAGAATGTAATGATTACGCGTTTTGGCGTTACTTACGCTACTTTATGTGACGACGCTTCGAGAAGGAATGCGGCGACGCCGCCGTTTGCATCATTATTTTCGCGCATTCCGATCGAGTCTCACCGCGCGAACATAAAAAAATTCGGCGGCTGTACGTACTCGTGTATATATACATATATATGTACATACCTATATCCGCTACGCCGATGCGATACATTATATCTGCGCATTGTGAGAAGATCGGCCGATAGCTTGTTCAACATTCGACACTATGCGTAGTTCAAATCAAACGTCCCGACGTCACAAGTAACCGTCGCGATATGCCTTGAATCGTAAATTAAAAGATCGTGAAGTACGAATGTGAAGCGTCACCACACGGCTTGTACTTTAATTTCATCTCGCGCTGTGATTCGTCGCTCGCGATACGAGTGCCATCGTCTTGACGCTTCAAGTCGTAACGCTCGATTGACCAATTAAGAGCAAGGATTTCTTTGGTTCTGATTGGTTAATCAAAAGCTCCTGAAATCGGCTCCGATCATAGCGCCGTAACGGAATCGGAAAATGTTTGGTGGTTTTCGCGCTAGTTTACAGTGTTGTTTATGGTTGTTAATGGCGAGACGACCGGGATAAATTTTTATCGTGTCGAAGTGCGGATTAATCGCGGGAATCGTGTGCCATGGTGAGTGTTGAAAGAACGAAATCGGTCCATCGTTCTGATTAATATCGTAATCCGTCTAATTATAGTAAAAGTACGACATAACTGAACATCGTAACTAAATTATGTACGATATTTCGATCATAAGAATTTCGCGTCTCGTCCCGTGCGCGCGAGCGTCTGAATCGAATTAATTTACGTATAAATATCGTTCCTAATTAAGCTTGTAATATCGGGAGTGCCGAATAAAGTATCGAGAGTGCCGAATAAAGTATCGGGAGTGTCGAATAAAGTATCGAGCGCGCCTCGTATTACGCATATTTAGAGTTTATCGCGTCGGTAGCGCGAACGTATTTTCAAACGGTATGTGTTAATAAAGTTAGTGCAGAGTTCAATCGTCGAGAATAAATATCGCCTGCGTATGATATGCAGCCTATACATGTACATACAGCTCACGTTCGAGAATCATGGTGAGTACCTACGATGTTACGCTTTAAGATAAAAATAAAGAAAATGAAAAGTAGGAAAGGCAAGAAAAGAATGCAAGTGAGAAAGAGAGAGAAGCCGGAGTAACTTGAAAAGTTGGGTTACACACGAATGGATACGAAAGTTACGCTCGTGTGTGTGTGCGCGCGAGGCGTATGCGACGAAATAACAGAGAGAGATAAAAATTATGTATACACATGTAGAGCGTAAATAAATAAAAAAACTCGCCTGCTTTTATTACGAATATGACCACTCGCTTTTTAACTTCCTCTCGCGTCTTTTCAACGTATAGATTCATATTATATACCCAGATAGCCAAGTCTGTTCGAACAGATTTTGCCAACACGATGTTTTAAAATATCTCATGAATCATATAATCTATATGTGTTTCTTCTTCGAAAAAAGTTAACGATTTTTCTCAATTATTTTGTACTGATATTGTAAGAAAATATTATTTATTGCACCTTTTTCTTGTATAGTTAAAACATTTTAATATGATATAATTTTATGTGTAATATTTAATATTTAACATTTTGGTAATTGGGATTGATAGCTAATTGCTGTTTATATTTTTTTATATATACTTCCCAAGTATATAGATTTATGAAACACAATATTCTAAATATAGTATTTTTTAAATCTTTTTTCAAATGGTATGGTTATTTCTAAAAAATTATTTAGTTATTTAAACAAGTAAATCCGTAATCATTTTGAGCGATATATTTTTATGATTCGGAATGCAATTCTATTTTTCGTGTCGTATCGTAACAAAACGAACTGCTTTAATAGAGAAGAAGTGACGCTCGCATCGGCTATCTCGAATGTGCACCACCTGCGCGTCCAATTCGATTATCTCCTACAAACCACAAAGACAAGCCCGAGGATGTTCAATAACCGCGTACCGAGATCTAATCGATCGTACGATATTCATCTGACACGAGTCCAGTGATCTATAGATCTTTCGAGGGCAAAATTTAATAGCTATATGTCAATAAAATGTCAATATTTAAACATTAAATGATAATCTTAATTTCGCACAAAATATAAGTATATATTTTAAATATTATAGATATTTTAGATTTATGAGTAGATATTTCTGAATCAATTTTTCTAAATTTTACTCACTCGAAAAAAAGAGATGGAATATATTTGTAATAGACACGGCTGTTATAATATTTGGACATTTTAAAGATGAAAGATGCAAACCTCACATAATTATCCGCAGCTTTTAATTATAAAAGTTTGAACATCCAGGTAATTAAAATACTGAAAAATGAAGCAGAAATCTGGTAACATCAAGAAGACGCAGCTATATAGGTTGCGTTTAGGTTCGGTATGTCGGGAACCCTTCCATTATCGGGAACGAGCACAAGAAATGAGGACGTCGCAGGTGGATGATAATTAATTAAACGCTTTCTCCCTCATTACCGGCGGTTCTAGACCGCTTAATATACGTTAAAGCTGCGAGTATTTCAATAATATTGAGTTCATCATCTATTTCCAGCAAATGTACCATAGGTTCAGAAAATTTAAAAAATTGATCGCGTAAAATGATAACTAGCCGAAATAGTTTCTTCATTTAATAATGCAATTCATTTTAATAATGGACGAGCGCTTCTTTGTTTAAATCTGTAAACTTATTGCATAAACAAACTTTATATATTAAATATTGAACAGGGTATATAATAATAATGTCGTATATTACATGTACGAATTATATTTCATTAACAATATTCTCTGATAATTGATATATGGGAATGTGTTATTATTAAATTAAACAATATCGCGATGCATGATGAGTCTCGTAAAAGCTTTGCGATAAGTTCCCGCATTCATCAACAATGAAAATTTCAGTTCCGTAAATTATTATTATATTAATTAATTAATTTTTTGGTAAGACTGCATAAAAGATAACACACCTCCGATTTAATCGCCACTTAAATATATTATAGAGGAAGCTTTTCTGAGTAATTCTCTGCAAGAAATAAATGAAGGACGGTATTATAGTTTAGGAGATATAATAAATTGAAGTTTCACAGTTTTAATGCTTTTTCTCAGGTATTATAAAGTAATATTAGGAAAAGTGAAGTTTGTGTACGTTATATTTGTTGTAGAGCAGACGAAAAAGTGTTTGTTTACATTTACGGAATAGATACACGATCATTGATATTTTGTCAATAATATGTTTCACCTATTTCTCGCAGTTCGTTAACAGCTTTCAACATGCGACTACATGAATTTCTGAGTCATGTCTTCAAAAATATTATTTATTGAATCCGTGGGCGGAGGAAGGAGCCCCTCCCTCTGCACCCCACCCCGAAAAAACTCTTTTTTTCCCCAACTCAACTTTACTTTTAAAACTGAAAATAGGTTTGGATTAGGTTATATCTTCCGGGCTCCACTTCCGGAAAATATATCCTAAGCCAAACTTATCTCTGATTTAAAACTAAAATTTACTATTAACTTATTCCTACTTTCAACAAGACTTAGAAATTCATGTAGTCGCATGTTGAAAGCTTTTAACGAACTGCGAGAAATAGGTGAAACACATTATTGACAAAGTATCCATGAGTGTATACCTATTCCGTAAATGTAAACAAACACTTTTTCCACGTCTGCTCTACACAAATACAACATAAACAAACTTCATGTTTCTTTATTTTATAATAGAAAAAGCATTAAAACTATGAAGCCTCCTCTACAACATATTTAAGTGGCAATAAAATTGGAGGTATGTTACCTTTTATACAGTTTTACTAATTTTTTAGTTTATGCTTGTTAGAGACGCAAATGTTTATAATTCATAAGACAAATATTTCTGAGTTAAACAACGTACGTATTTGAAAAAGAAAAGAATTCGCGGAAGAAGAGAATTCGAGATGAAAAGTAAAATTACATGTAGGCAATCACGTGTCAAAATAAATTATGGTCCCTGCTATACATATAAGATTATAGTAAATCGCGATTAATTTACTTTTTCGTTCCGCAAACGAAACATATCACCATATATAGAATTGAAAAAAAAAAAACATTTTCTATTGTCTTGATCGATTAAATAATAACTCGTTGGATATCGAAATAATTAAAGCTGAATAATACAGCAATATAATACGAATTTTATTTGCAAATAATAAAAATTCTGGTAATAATATTTTATTTCAGAGAAGATAAACAATAAACTGGATTTTAATTCGATTCGATTCTGAAAGTGTTTTTTGTTCTAAAAATAATATTATTTATTGCAGCACACTCGATTATGCGTATTCTAAGTTACAATGCCATGTTGGAAAAAGCAGACTAATTTAAAGTATTGTTGATAACGTTTATCTCAAATGTCATTTATCGTCTAAATTGCTGGAAATATGAGGAGGAAATGTGGACGTGGCAATAAAATGCCATTTCCAATTTTTTTCTAATTTAACTCTCTCTCTTTCTCTTTTACATATATTGTAGCAAAATTAAATTAAATTGCACAAAATACACGAGTAGTAATACTTGACATCATAATAATAAATGAGTTATAAATATGGTTTGTGTGAGGTAACAATTTTTAATATTTGCTAAAATATAAATTTCAAATTTTTTTTCTCTTTTTTGATTCCACAGAAAACTGTCTCCTGAAATAAGAGCTCAAATATTACGTATCCTGAACTATTCATTTATGCATTGAACGATGTACGATATTAAACCATCATTTCGTGATAAAGAAAATGTTCAATTACCCATAAAAATCGAATCATCCCAAACGTAAAATATAGAAAAAAGAAGATAAATCCTATGTATGAAAATTTCGACATGTAGATAAACATAGAAGTTTTATCCAGAGATAAAATTTTTTTGAACACGGTAAAACGTTATAGTAAACGTTATACGTATCCCTTATGTATAATATAAAGTATAATATAAACATGTATCACGGCAATAGTTAATATTACATATTAGAAATGAAAAAAACAAGTATGTGATAAATGTGTAGAGAGGTAAAATTTTCAAAAATATGGAAACAGAATGCGGAAATTCTAGTATAGAAATCACACAAAATGAAAAATACATACCACAATCGAAGAAAAAGAAAGTTAAATATTTGGACTCTGGTTATCACACTTTAGGAGATATAGTAGAATCTCGATACTGTGAATTAGATAGAAATGGCACTAATTCAGGCTATTAAAGATTCGAAGTATGTAGAATATCGTGTGATTTAATTTAAATAGTTTTATAAATTATAAATTACGGTGCTTATATAACTGCTATTTTTATTAGTACCAATAAAATAATTTGTTAGTGTAATAAATTAAGTCACAATATAATAATGAAAAGTTATTTCGCGATTAATAGCTAATAATTAATTTATATTTCATTATTAATTTAAATTTAATTATTTTTTTAACATTCATTAAATATAATTAATTCACTCATCATCTCTAAATCACTCAAAATAAATAATACGATTACATAATATCTCTAATTATGCCAATTGATCGAGATTCTACACATTCATAGAATAAATGTCAATAAAGGATAAGAGGAAGGAAACAAATCGAGATTACGAAAAATCATCGCAAACAATTAAATATATGTGTATTTACATGTTGCGCGAGCAAAGATTCACCTCGAGATCCATAGTGGTGTGTCGTGATGGCGGGGTGCCGTATTGGCCGTGTGGTGGCGGCAAATGATGTGGGTGTAGGGGATGCAGCTGCTGCGCTGCGTTGAATTGCTGATGATGAAGGGACGGTTGATGATCGCCGCCGAGGGTGTGCCTTCTAGGCTCGTCCCTCGAGCGGCCACCACCGCCGGAGGAACCTCGGCTCCCCGAGCCACCCCCGCCAGCGCCGACACCGACCCCCAAGACGCCACCGCTGCCGACGCTGCCCCCGCCAGCACTGCCTGCCCGTCTGCCAGGTGTGAGTTCGTTTGAGCCAGGTTCAATCTCCCCCCTGACGGACCCCCCTGAAATCAGAAATGTTTCTAGTTAGCGATATCGTTATCGATGTTCCAGACAAATATTTAATAATAATCTTACATCTTTTGCAATTTACATAGGTACATCTTATGAATAAATATTCTCTGTTGAAAACTCTTTTAATTAACAAAAATTTAATTGAACGCTATATATATATATATATATATATATTTCTTGGAATTTAACATTAATTGTTTTAGTTCCACAAAATTACTCTAAAATTTCAAGTATATTTGTTACGAATTTATGAACCGTATTTATCGATGATGATACAGATCAACAAAAGAAAACAAAAAAGAGAAGCATTTTCTTTCTTCAATTTTTTTTATGATTAATCTTATCTTAACCTTTTGATTTTTATAATACAAATGTCTTCTTCGGATTAAAAGCTTTAATGATATATCTATTTTTTGCAATTTATTGTATTTCATCATAAAATGTGATTTGACATTTTATTAGATACTGTCAAACTTATCCAAAGAAAGAAAGAAAGATTATAAAAAATAAGATAAAGTTTCACGGACGGAGAGGCACGGTTTGCTACTATTAATAAATTCTCGTCCCCGATAAAGAATCGAGGTAAATAGCCTGTGTGTCGACCCATTTGGCAGAAAGTAGCCGCGACAGAGCGTATATAACCGAGAATAACGCGTTCGCGGAAGTGGCCGGAAATAGTGACACGTGCGTACATATACATGGGAGGGTGTGTTCTTGCTTAGTTATTTTTCATCGCGGCAAAAAAAAACGAGGAAGAGCAAGGTTGCGCGTTAAAGTAATAGTATCTGCGGTTACGCCTGAAATCGTCAGGGATTTCGTCAGGAATTACGTCAGGAATTCGAGATAGACAGATAGATCTCGGCTATCTCGTTCAAAATTTAATATTTCTTTTTCCTTTGCTCGATATATATATGTGCTTTTTATGCTTTTCACGTTTGAAACTTCGGATATAGATTTATTTATTTGTGTGTGTAAATTATTTTTGTGAGAAAGGCACAATGCAACGAGAAAGAGATTAACAATGCTGATACATCGAATTCGCATAATTGCATAGGTCATTGTCACGGGCACGATTGTCCTCGCAATGAGCAGAACGTACGTGTGCATACAAGATGGGTTCACTTCCGGATTACAAAAGCGTCGCGCTCTCTACCTTGTTTACCCGCGTTGCTCTCGACTTAATGAAATACAAACTGGCTGATGAATACTGACGGCCGTTCCCTCTCTAAACGAACGTACTTCTCCGGGTCACAATCAATCTCGGCGAATAGTCACATGGGCCTTAACGACGTCGAAAGTTCCAGCGCGAAATCTGGACAGAAGCTTCAGAGAAAATGGGTCAGAATGGCGAATCGAGAGAGCCATCGTCCGATTAATCACGAGATTCGAATTCCGACGGAACTACATGCGTCATGGCGGCGTCATACCTCGCGTGGGTGGCCAAACGTCGTACATTTCGGTGTTGCGCCGAAATGGCCGTTCCGCGCAAACGTCAAATTGCTATCTGACAAATGTATGTCGTAAAGCATTATGTCGCACCGGTGCTCGATTCACCCGCATTCTTGAAAAGGCGAACGTTAGCGATTTTACGAGATTTTAACACGTGATATATGTAACGATTCTGCTACGGAAAGATCACTTTCTCGGGCTAAGTTCGATCCGAATTTCCGGATGTGTCGCTTCATTATGTGATAAATCACGAATTTGAAGCCGAGCAAATATGTGCATAGATTATGTGTACTTCTACGTGTCAACATACTATTTGATTATTGGAACTAAGAGAATTCGGGGGGTTGTAAAAGCTTAGAGCGTAAGCGAGTTTAAATTATATAATTAAATTCGCGAAAATTGAAATATATTATATAATCATCAAATAATTATAAATTATGTCAATCTTAACGGGATTAAAATTTTCACATTATTTGCAATAAAATATTTTTAATCCATCAGCTATCAATGCCATAGTATAGTAAAATATAAAACGAGTGAAGTCTCTCATTGATCGTTAAAATAACTTGGTAAATACGTAAATAGTAAGCTGTACGCGTGCGAGAATTAGCTGCAAGTAATATCGAGGCTACGTGCGTACTTTGCAACAATAAGCCGCGCAAGTTTCCACAATAAAGGGGTTTATGCGCCATGGTGCGACACTTGTAATTGGCAACGTGAGTAAACTATTCTCTAAACTCTGACAAACCGCTTTGAAATTTCAATAAGCATCTAATACGAAAATGCAAGACATACAATAGCAATATTATAAGATGATTATCGTCGAAAATGAAACATCGCCTTTTGATTTTGCTTTAATCATAAGATACCGTCCAGGATATAATAATAATATATTTACGTGTTTATAGTGCAATAACGATTTTTCACAGTCAGTTTTTAAAATGGAAAAAGTAAAAATGATAATTACTAAACATACATATTTATTTTATTTCAACTTACAAAAAATGTTATTCCAATTAATCAAATACGTTCATTTTATCATTTTCTTTTCAATACGGCTGTCTCATATTTTGTCACTTTGTATTAAACGATGTAATATTATCCGATATGACACGTGTTTGGTATCAGTGCTTATTAAAATATCATCCGTCAATCTGATCGATGTTTCTCTAAAACGAGAATCGCGACTTCTGCGGAAAACTGCCGAGGAAAATCATGTACGCGAGAGTAGAGACATATGAAAAAAATTACGAAGAATGACATATATAGTTTTACCTAAATAAGCAAATTTATATTGATATCTGAAATTCTGCAAATATTTTCAGATTAGCAAAATGTAATATTTTACAATGATCATTAATTATGCAAATACCCTCTAACAATGATTGACATAATTAATAGGCTTTTTATAGATTTGAACTGATCATTTGCAATAAGTAGGCTAATACCAGATTCTGAATTGGCCTCTATTTTGGATAAATTGCAATAATTACTATCGCATACTATATGTTTCGTGCAAGACAGAGAAAGAAATGGAGGGGGAAGGGAAAATATATAGATATAATTTCCAAAATTTTAGAATAGAGAAGACTCACAAAAGTAAAATTAAATTAAAATATTGATTGCTTCGTTAATTATATTACAGTAAAAGCCAACTTTCATTAATACTATTAATTTGAATCTTTCTTTAATTTACAATAAATCTCAATAAAATTTAAATTTAATTGCACCGACTGTAATGTTGAAATTTGAAAGACTAATAAATACTGACCTATCTTGACATTTTCACTATGGAAAAATTTGTTCCAAATCTGCCAAAGAATTTATCGTTGAAATTCAGTCTGTTTAAATTTACACTCTATTTATCTATGAAACAATATCGATAATTTAATAAATCTTCACGAAATTGCGTGCACTCGCGTCACTTTGTATAGACCGTACATAAACCTTATATACATGTCCAAGGCGCCATACAACGTTATATACAACGTCGGGAAGAGTACTGGCGACGATGACGGTATCCTCGTACGCGTTTATTTTCAGAAACCGGTGTAGCTGAGCGTGCGCGGTCGTCGAGAAATCTAATCTAACGCTCGCGGAAATTCGATAATCCGCAGCGCAGAGATAAGATTTTATACGTACATATATGTATGTACAATAGGCATACCTGTTTAGCTGTCTCTCTTGTATCAACGCCATTCTGATTTCTCTCGAATGTGCATACAATACACAGCACAGTAAGATAGCTAACGTTTCGGACGAAACAAGATACTTAAAAATAAGAGAAAGTAGGAGCACAAAAATGTAATAAGAATAACAATTTTAATCGAGCAATATAAGCTGTTGTATTTTTTAAAATCGTTGGCTCTACTTTTTAATTATTCGTATTTATTATATAATATCTACTTGTATTGGGTTTGTGCCGCACACATTTATCTAAATAACTGGAAGGCAAGACGAGGCGATGGAGAATCAAGTGTCTTTAATGAGAACCGATAAACGTTAGTTATGATCAAATTGCCTCGAAGATATGACGGAG
>NW_021850289.1:175090-187425 GCF_003651465.1 Formica exsecta
TCTATTTTGCAGCCAATCAATATGCTTAAAAAGTTTGTCGTACGACAAATGTAATATCGGCCTTAGCCCTTAATAAAGATAATAGCCAAAAAAGTTCGTTGCCGCCCGTGGGCGGGAACGAACGTGTTCAGACACGTTACGCGTGTGTCCTTTGGATCATATTTTTGAGTTTTATCTTCCCCTTCTAAAGAGGAATCCTTTCTAATTGTTCACTTAATCCTTCTCACCTGGCCGTGTGGTGGGTAATTAATTTGTGCATTTTAATGTTTTTATATAAATGTCTAGAAACTGCTCGATTTCTGCTGTCAATCTGCCGTCAGATTGCGCGCAGGCTCTGCGTGATTTCTGCTGCCAATCTGCTCACATTGCCTGTCAGCAGGCTCTGTCGACAAAACCTGAGCTTAATGTGGTCACAGATGGCTATGGTTTTGGCATGGAATTCTGATTAAATTTGCTGCCAATCTGCGCGCATGCTGCTAGCATTTTGCTATCTGGGTACACGATGTTTTAAAATATCTCATGAATCATATAATCTATATGTGTTTCTTCTTCGAAAAAAGTTAACGATTTTTCTCAATTATTTTGTACTGATATTGTAAGAAAATATTATTTATTGCACCTTTTTCTTGTATAGTTAAAACATTTTAATATGATATAATTTTATGTGTAATATTTAATATTTAACATTTTGGTAATTGGGATTGATAGCTAATTGCTGTTTATATTTTTTTATATATACTTCCCAAGTATATAGATTTATGAAACACAATATTCTAAATATAGTATTTTTTAAATCTTTTTTCAAATGGTATGGTTATTTCTAAAAAATTATTTAGTTATTTAAACAAGTAAATCCGTAATCATTTTGAGCGATATATTTTTATGATTCGGAATGCAATTCTATTTTTCGTGTCGTATCGTAACAAAACGAACTGCTTTAATAGAGAAGAAGTGACGCTCGCATCGGCTATCTCGAATGTGCACCACCTGCGCGTCCAATTCGATTATCTCCTACAAACCACAAAGACAAGCCCGAGGATGTTCAATAACCGCGTACCGAGATCTAATCGATCGTACGATATTCATCTGACACGAGTCCAGTGATCTATAGATCTTTCGAGGGCAAAATTTAATAGCTATATGTCAATAAAATGTCAATATTTAAACATTAAATGATAATCTTAATTTCGCACAAAATATAAGTATATATTTTAAATATTATAGATATTTTAGATTTATGAGTAGATATTTCTGAATCAATTTTTCTAAATTTTACTCACTCGAAAAAAAGAGATGGAATATATTTGTAATAGACACGGCTGTTATAATATTTGGACATTTTAAAGATGAAAGATGCAAACCTCACATAATTATCCGCAGCTTTTAATTATAAAAGTTTGAACATCCAGGTAATTAAAATACTGAAAAATGAAGCAGAAATCTGGTAACATCAAGAAGACGCAGCTATATAGGTTGCGTTTAGGTTCGGTATGTCGGGAACCCTTCCATTATCGGGAACGAGCACAAGAAATGAGGACGTCGCAGGTGGATGATAATTAATTAAACGCTTTCTCCCTCATTACCGGCGGTTCTAGACCGCTTAATATACGTTAAAGCTGCGAGTATTTCAATAATATTGAGTTCATCATCTATTTCCAGCAAATGTACCATAGGTTCAGAAAATTTAAAAAATTGATCGCGTAAAATGATAACTAGCCGAAATAGTTTCTTCATTTAATAATGCAATTCATTTTAATAATGGACGAGCGCTTCTTTGTTTAAATCTGTAAACTTATTGCATAAACAAACTTTATATATTAAATATTGAACAGGGTATATAATAATAATGTCGTATATTACATGTACGAATTATATTTCATTAACAATATTCTCTGATAATTGATATATGGGAATGTGTTATTATTAAATTAAACAATATCGCGATGCATGATGAGTCTCGTAAAAGCTTTGCGATAAGTTCCCGCATTCATCAACAATGAAAATTTCAGTTCCGTAAATTATTATTATATTAATTAATTAATTTTTTGGTAAGACTGCATAAAAGATAACACACCTCCGATTTAATCGCCACTTAAATATATTATAGAGGAAGCTTTTCTGAGTAATTCTCTGCAAGAAATAAATGAAGGACGGTATTATAGTTTAGGAGATATAATAAATTGAAGTTTCACAGTTTTAATGCTTTTTCTCAGGTATTATAAAATAATATTAGGAAAAGTAAAGTTTTGTATTTGTTGTATAGCTTTTAACGAACTGCGAGAAATAGGTGAAACACATTATTGACAAAGTATCCATGAGTGTATACCTATTCCGTAAATGTAAACAAACACTTTTTCCACGTCTGCTCTACACAAATACAACATAAACAAACTTCATGTTTCTTTATTTTATAATAGAAAAAGCATTAAAACTATGAAGCCTCCTCTACAACATATTTAAGTGGCAATAAAATTGGAGGTATGTTACCTTTTATACAGTTTTACTAATTTTTTAGTTTATGCTTGTTAGAGACGCAAATGTTTATAATTCATAAGACAAATATTTCTGAGTTAAACAACGTACGTATTTGAAAAAGAAAAGAATTCGCGGAAGAAGAGAATTCGAGATGAAAAGTAAAATTACATGTAGGCAATCACGTGTCAAAATAAATTATGGTCCCTGCTATACATATAAGATTATAGTAAATCGCGATTAATTTACTTTTTCGTTCCGCAAACGAAACATATCACCATATATAGAATTGAAAAAAAAAACATTTTCTATTGTCTTGATCGATTAAATAACTCGTATTTGGATATCGAAATAATTAAAGCTGAATAATACAGCAATATAATACGAATTTTATTTGCAAATAATAAAAATTCTGGTAATATATTTTTATTTCAGAGAAGATAAACAATAAACTGGATTTTAATTCGATTCGATTCTGAAAGTGTTTTTTGTTCTAAAAATAATATTATTTATTGCAGCACACTCGATTATGCGTATTCTAAGTTACAATGCCATGTTGGAAAAAGCAGACTAATTTAAAGTATTGTTGATAACGTTTATCTCAAATGTCATTTATCGTCTAAATTGCTGGAAATATGAGGAGGAAATGTGGACGTGGCAATAAAATGCCATTTCCAATTTTTTTCTAATTTAACTCTCTCTCTTTCTCTTTTACATATATTGTAGCAAAATTAAATTAAATTGCACAAAATACACGAGTAGTAATACTTGACATCATAATAATAAATGAGTTATAAATATGGTTTGTGTGAGGTAACAATTTTTAATATTTGCTAAAATATAAATTTCAAATTTTTTTTCTCTTTTTTGATTCCACAGAAAACTGTCTCCTGAAATAAGAGCTCAAATATTACGTATCCTGAACTATTCATTTATGCATTGAACGATGTACGATATTAAACCATCATTTCGTGATAAAGAAAATGTTCAATTACCCATAAAAATCGAATCATCCCAAACGTAAAATATAGAAAAAAGAAGATAAATCCTATGTATGAAAATTTCGACATGTAGATAAACATAGAAGTTTTATCCAGAGATAAAATTTTTTTGAACACGGTAAAACGTTATAGTAAACGTTATACGTATCCCTTATGTATAATATAAAGTATAATATAAACATGTATCACGGCAATAGTTAATATTACATATTAGAAACGAAAAAAACAAGTATGTGATAAATGTGTAGAGAGGTAAAATTTTCAAAAATATGGAAACAGAATGCGGAAATTCTAGTATAGAAATCACACAAAATGAAAAATACATACCACAATCGAAGAAAAAGAAAGTTAAATATTTGGACTCTGGTTATCACACTTTAGGAGATATAGTAGAATCTCGATACTGTGAATTAGATAGAAATGGCACTAATTCAGGCTATTAAAGATTCGAAGTATGTAGAATATCGTGTGATTTAATTTAAATAGTTTTATAAATTATAAATTACGGTGCTTATATAACTGCTATTTTTATTAGTACCAATAAAATAATTTGTTAGTGTAATAAATTAAGTCACAATATAATAATGAAAAGTTATTTCGCGATTAATAGCTAATAATTAATTTATATTTCATTATTAATTTAAATTTAATTATTTTTTTAACATTCATTAAATATAATTAATTCACTCATCATCTCTAAATCACTCAAAATAAATAATACGATTACATAATATCTCTAATTATGCCAATTGATCGAGATTCTACACATTCATAGAATAAATGTCAATAAAGGATAAGAGGAAGGAAACAAATCGAGATTACGAAAAATCATCGCAAACAATTAAATATATGTGTATTTACATGTTGCGCGAGCAAAGATTCACCTCGAGATCCATAGTGGTGTGTCGTGATGGCGGGGTGCCGTATTGGCCGTGTGGTGGCGGCAAATGATGTGGGTGTAGGGGATGCAGCTGCTGCGCTGCGTTGAATTGCTGATGATGAAGGGACGGTTGATGATCGCCGCCGAGGGTGTGCCTTCTAGGCTCGTCCCTCGAGCGGCCACCACCGCCGGAGGAACCTCGGCTCCCCGAGCCACCCCCGCCAGCGCCGACACCGACCCCCAAGACGCCACCGCTGCCGACGCTGCCCCCGCCAGCACTGCCTGCCCGTCTGCCAGGTGTGAGTTCGTTTGAGCCAGGTTCAATCTCCCCCCTGACGGACCCCCCTGAAATCAGAAATGTTTCTAGTTAGCGATATCGTTATCGATGTTCCAGACAAATATTTAATAATAATCTTACATCTTTTGCAATTTACATAGGTACATCTTATGAATAAATATTCTCTGTTGAAAACTCTTTTAATTAACAAAAATTTAATTGAACGCTATATATATATATATATATATATATTTCTTGGAATTTAACATTAATTGTTTTAGTTCCACAAAATTACTCTAAAATTTCAAGTATATTTGTTACGAATTTATGAACCGTATTTATCGATGATGATACAGATCAACAAAAGAAAACAAAAAAGAGAAGCATTTTCTTTCTTCAATTTTTTTTATGATTAATCTTATCTTAACCTTTTGATTTTTATAATACAAATGTCTTCTTCGGATTAAAAGCTTTAATGATATATCTATTTTTTGCAATTTATTGTATTTCATCATAAAATGTGATTTGACATTTTATTAGATACTGTCAAACTTATCCAAAGAAAGAAAGAAAGATTATAAAAAATAAGATAAAGTTTCACGGACGGAGAGGCACGGTTTGCTACTATTAATAAATTCTCGTCCCCGATAAAGAATCGAGGTAAATAGCCTGTGTGTCGACCCATTTGGCAGAAAGTAGCCGCGACAGAGCGTATATAACCGAGAATAACGCGTTCGCGGAAGTGGCCGGAAATAGTGACACGTGCGTACATATACATGGGAGGGTGTGTTCTTGCTTAGTTATTTTTCATCGCGGCAAAAAAAAACGAGGAAGAGCAAGGTTGCGCGTTAAAGTAATAGTATCTGCGGTTACGCCTGAAATCGTCAGGGATTTCGTCAGGAATTACGTCAGGAATTCGAGATAGACAGATAGATCTCGGCTATCTCGTTCAAAATTTAATATTTCTTTTTCCTTTGCTCGATATATATATGTGCTTTTTATGCTTTTCACGTTTGAAACTTCGGATATAGATTTATTTATTTGTGTGTGTAAATTATTTTTGTGAGAAAGGCACAATGCAACGAGAAAGAGATTAACAATGCTGATACATCGAATTCGCATAATTGCATAGGTCATTGTCACGGGCACGATTGTCCTCGCAATGAGCAGAACGTACGTGTGCATACAAGATGGGTTCACTTCCGGATTACAAAAGCGTCGCGCTCTCTACCTTGTTTACCCGCGTTGCTCTCGACTTAATGAAATACAAACTGGCTGATGAATACTGACGGCCGTTCCCTCTCTAAACGAACGTACTTCTCCGGGTCACAATCAATCTCGGCGAATAGTCACATGGGCCTTAACGACGTCGAAAGTTCCAGCGCGAAATCTGGACAGAAGCTTCAGAGAAAATGGGTCAGAATGGCGAATCGAGAGAGCCATCGTCCGATTAATCACGAGATTCGAATTCCGACGGAACTACATGCGTCATGGCGGCGTCATACCTCGCGTGGGTGGCCAAACGTCGTACATTTCGGTGTTGCGCCGAAATGGCCGTTCCGCGCAAACGTCAAATTGCTATCTGACAAATGTATGTCGTAAAGCATTATGTCGCACCGGTGCTCGATTCACCCGCATTCTTGAAAAGGCGAACGTTAGCGATTTTACGAGATTTTAACACGTGATATATGTAACGATTCTGCTACGGAAAGATCACTTTCTCGGGCTAAGTTCGATCCGAATTTCCGGATGTGTCGCTTCATTATGTGATAAATCACGAATTTGAAGCCGAGCAAATATGTGCATAGATTATGTGTACTTCTACGTGTCAACATACTATTTGATTATTGGAACTAAGAGAATTCGGGGGGTTGTAAAAGCTTAGAGCGTAAGCGAGTTTAAATTATATAATTAAATTCGCGAAAATTGAAATATATTATATAATCATCAAATAATTATAAATTATGTCAATCTTAACGGGATTAAAATTTTCACATTATTTGCAATAAAATATTTTTAATCCATCAGCTATCAATGCCATAGTATAGTAAAATATAAAACGAGTGAAGTCTCTCATTGATCGTTAAAATAACTTGGTAAATACGTAAATAGTAAGCTGTACGCGTGCGAGAATTAGCTGCAAGTAATATCGAGGCTACGTGCGTACTTTGCAACAATAAGCCGCGCAAGTTTCCACAATAAAGGGGTTTATGCGCCATGGTGCGACACTTGTAATTGGCAACGTGAGTAAACTATTCTCTAAACTCTGACAAACCGCTTTGAAATTTCAATAAGCATCTAATACGAAAATGCAAGACATACAATAGCAATATTATAAGATGATTATCGTCGAAAATGAAACATCGCCTTTTGATTTTGCTTTAATCATAAGATACCGTCCAGGATATAATAATAATATATTTACGTGTTTATAGTGCAATAACGATTTTTCACAGTCAGTTTTTAAAATGGAAAAAGTAAAAATGATAATTACTAAACATACATATTTATTTTATTTCAACTTACAAAAAATGTTATTCCAATTAATCAAATACGTTCATTTTATCATTTTCTTTTCAATACGGCTGTCTCATATTTTGTCACTTTGTATTAAACGATGTAATATTATCCGATATGACACGTGTTTGGTATCAGTGCTTATTAAAATATCATCCGTCAATCTGATCGATGTTTCTCTAAAACGAGAATCGCGACTTCTGCGGAAAACTGCCGAGGAAAATCATGTACGCGAGAGTAGAGACATATGAAAAAAATTACGAAGAATGACATATATAGTTTTACCTAAATAAGCAAATTTATATTGATATCTGAAATTCTGCAAATATTTTCAGATTAGCAAAATGTAATATTTTACAATGATCATTAATTATGCAAATACCCTCTAACAATGATTGACATAATTAATAGGCTTTTTATAGATTTGAACTGATCATTTGCAATAAGTAGGCTAATACCAGATTCTGAATTGGCCTCTATTTTGGATAAATTGCAATAATTACTATCGCATACTATATGTTTCGTGCAAGACAGAGAAAGAAATGGAGGGGGAAGGGAAAATATATAGATATAATTTCCAAAATTTTAGAATAGAGAAGACTCACAAAAGTAAAATTAAATTAAAATATTGATTGCTTCGTTAATTATATTACAGTAAAAGCCAACTTTCATTAATACCATTAATTTGAATCTTTCTTTAATTTACAATAAATCTCAATAAAATTTAAATTTAATTGCACCGACTGTAATGTTGAAATTTGAAAGACTAATAAATACTGACCTATCTTGACATTTTCACTATGGAAAAATTTGTTCCAAATCTGCCAAAGAATTTATCGTTGAAATTCAGTCTGTTTAAATTTACACTCTATTTATCTATGAAACAATATCGATAATTTAATAAATCTTCACGAAATTGCGTGCACTCGCGTCACTTTGTATAGACCGTACATAAACCTTATATACATGTCCAAGGCGCCATACAACGTTATATACAACGTCGGGAAGAGTACTGGCGACGATGACGGTATCCTCGTACGCGTTTATTTTCAGAAACCGGTGTAGCTGAGCGTGCGCGGTCGTCGAGAAATCTAATCTAACGCTCGCGGAAATTCGATAATCCGCAGCGCAGAGATAAGATTTTATACGTACATATATGTATGTACAATAGGCATACCTGTTTAGCTGTCTCTCTTGTATCAACGCCATTCTGATTTCTCTCGAATGTGCATACAATACACAGCACAGTAAGATAGCTAACGTTTCGGACGAAACAAGATACTTAAAAATAAGAGAAAGTAGGAGCACAAAAATGTAATAAGAATAACAATTTTAATCGAGCAATATAAGCTGTTGTATTTTTTAAAATCGTTGGCTCTACTTTTTAATTATTCGTATTTATTATATAATATCTACTTGTATTGGGTTTGTGCCGCACACATTTATCTAAATAACTGGAAGGCAAGACGAGGCGATGGAGAATCAAGTGTCTTTAATGAGAACCGATAAACGTTAGTTATGATCAAATTGCCTCGAAGATATGACGGAGATTGTTTCATACGCGGCTGCAGAAACAATCGATTTGTAAACCTATCGTGGCAAATATAATTTCGATATGCTAATACTGTAGTATATAGTACATGTCTTTTCCGGTTGTGTGTACTCGAGAGAAAATAATTCGCTCGCCAATAGCAGAGTTTCATTATCTCTTGATTCTTTTAGGACAAGTGATTTCAGAAAATTCGGAGCAAATAAGATGTTTCCTTAATCAACTAAATAAACGCAATTTTTAAAATATATATATAAAAAATTTGAAGATCGTCTATTATATCTTTAAAGTTTAAATTATATGATTGAATTTTTTAAACAAGTCGTTTGCTTTTACTCTTGCCTCAGACTATTCTACATGAAGTTCTTATTTTAAAAATTGATATATGTAAAAAGTAATATATTTATACTTTTAAAACATTTTAATCTAAGCGGTTAATTTGACATTTTAGCATACATTTTAATTTGATTCCATTCTAATAATTAGATATTGAATTAATTACTGATACATTACATTTATCTTTTATTAACATAAGTGACCATATCACTGCTTTGAAAGCAGTCACGAGTCTTGAAATATTTTGATAAAAACATAGTTTATACGCGGTCGTTATAATTAATATATAATCATGATAAGATCGAATCTCGAGCTTATCGTGACGAACTTACAACGATAGCTATACCGTCGGCGGGATGCTTAGGTTCTACGACCTCGTTTCTATCCGCTGCGTGCCCCGAGCGCGAAAATAGATCAAATCGATATACCAATGGAGAAAATACACAGTTGGGAGCGATAATTGAGGCGAGTGTGATGTAAACTTTATACTTTTCTATGTTTTATCACGCTATATTTGCAATAAATAATTATGCAAATCAAAAAATTAATTCTACAGAATGAATAATATTCCCAAGTGAATATTGAATCTTACATTATCGTTCATAAACATATGTACTTGCAATTTTTCACGTGTATAATACTTAATTTTATCTTGCTAATATGTGTGATTTTGAAGAAGAGAGATTTACTTTTCACACGTAAATAAAATGCGAATGAAGAGTATTTTCACATTTTTAAAGAGTTCATTTAATTAATATCTTTAAATATTTGAATATAAATATAGGAGAGAGAAAATTCGCTTATATAAATACATCGCTCTCGGTTTGGAATTCGTTGACATTAACAATCGTCGCAATATGGACGATTAAGGGGGAGACCATAAGTTACGATTATGAATCGTATCAATTACGACATTCTGATGTGGCTGAACGAAGGAGGGGCGACAAATATCGACGCGCATTCCTGGATGACCGCTTACCGCATTACCACGTGATTAAGATTGCATTATGCATGTGCTTTGGTAAAAGCCGATCGATTTCAATTGCCGTGACGGACTTGCTTATCGTAACTAATATCACGTGAAGCGTTTTTAGTTCTCTGACCTCTGTTTACCATCTGTTGCTCTGTGATTTTGCATAATATCTTGCACGACGAGAAGCGGTACGTTTGCGAGAAAGGCGTTTCCATGTATAAAAACATCGCGTTTAACAACATTAACAAAACATCTTTTAATTACGCTCGTTATTTTTACATTCGTTCGCATACGTGGTTACGATGCGAGCTTAAATAGCCGCCGTTTGAAAGCTAGTTAAGATTTCTCACACTTCAATCAAATGATTAGGAATTCGTCGTTAACTAGCTGATAAATGGCCCCTAACTGATCCGGTTTTGCTAATGTCAGTGAACTCTAATCATCCGAACCATTTAATTGATTCTCTTTTCATAGATTACAGCACCAGTTATAATATGTATATGATACATATTTCATTGTTGTGTAAAATGTGTGAAATGAGAGAACATAATTCTCATTTGATAAATTAAAAACAATTTCTAATGGTGTTGCAATCAATAATAAGTTATGAAACAAGAATAAACAACACGCTATTAAAAAAACACATCAATCAATTTGCTTTATATAACTAGATATACGTATATTCAGAAATAAATATTATTAACAATTAAGTATTAATGGTCAACAATTAATGAAATAAAGTTTTGTGTTACTACGTTGTAAATTACGATTACGATGCAAAATTATATTGCCTTTCTTTCTTTGGAGATAGTCTTAAAGATTTTGATATAAGAGAGTGAACGGGTCATTTTTTATAAAAAATCTGTATATACAAACGAAAAAAAGATTTGATTAATCAGCATTAATCGACTTTGGCAAAACCGGTTATAAATCGATCTAGAAACTTTTATTGCGCAGTCGAAGCTACCAATTAGATTGCGTCGATAGGAGGAAATCGTCGATACATTTTTCATGCTTCGGCGAATGTAATAAAAATGAATTCCGAACTCAGACACGAGAAGATCCTGCGGGCCGATTATCTGTATAACGGCGGTTCACGTCATCGGATTTTAATTCTGTTGCATCGCCAGTACGGCGCCCGTTCCTGCGAAAACGTGACCATGAACGGGGAGAAATCTACGGAAAACGAACGATATCGGAGATGGAAATCTCTAAAATAAGAAGAGAAGGCAGATGAAAACAAAAGAGGTTGCAAGGCTCTAATAACGACAGAGTCGTTACAGAAAAGACAATATCGTGATCATATGGGTGCAGGCGTCACGTATTAATCTTGCTGACGAAAACAAGACCGAGGCTTATAAAAAGCTGTCGTCGGCCAAAATTGATGATGATACGTCACGAATAAAACTTTGGATGCAAAAAGTGAGGAATAAACGAATAATTACAATCTTTTCAAAGATAATTTCTTTAGATTAAAAAAAGATAAATTCATATTCTTTCTTTCAATTTTTATGACGAATAAAATAATTCTTTCAAATATGAGATATGTAAGAGAATGAAAAAAAATATAAGATCGGAAATTATAGTATCTGTGCATCAATATATAATAATGGCATATAATGATACGAAATATCATTTTGATAATGTATGCCACCGCATATGTGATATGATACAATCGTGTAAAATAATTGGATATATGATATTCGCGGGTGATTCTTGGCACCGGTTCATCGATATTCGATATTCAAAAGCGGTGATGATAATCGTATTCAATGTCATTCGTCGTGAGAAAAGCCACATAATTATACCAATTTTTATATAGTAGTACGCGATTGGTATTAATTTAATAGTTTATTGAAACTTATTCTGTACTTATTTATTACTCATTATTCTTATTTATTAATTTTATTGTATACTAAAATATTTGTGCAAAGACATATTCAGCTTTATGCAAAAAAAAAAAAAAAAAATATATCGGCGGATGTGTATTAAATTACCAAACATTGTATATAACAAGCTAACGAGTTATGACTCATGTCAGAATATACGAAGCGTCGTCCCTGTATGTTACCATCTAATCTAACTTGCAATTTCGTTTAGAAGTTGTGGAAGCAATGGCGTGATAAAATCGATTTAGAAACGGATGAATTTTCTCCCGCGGAAGAGTGTGTAAAAGAATATATAATAGTTTTTTAAATCGTTTTCATCGTATCATGAAACACAAAATGATTTCGCCTACTTTAGACGACGATTTGCTTACGAGATCGAAATGTTCATAAATCCTGTGGATGTATTGGATGTAGTTCGCATTCCTTTGTCGGCATTCAGAC
>NW_021850289.1:187675-218641 GCF_003651465.1 Formica exsecta
CGGCATTCCGACGGAAAGGTATCGTCTGTCCTTAGCCGAAGCGAAATTACTGACACAATGGGACAATAGCATTTCAGCGACTCTCGGGCAGGGCGCGCTTATCGATTATCGTCGGCCAAAAATACGCGCGAAAGTATTCTTCTGTATCGTATCCCTCTCTATTTCTCCTTCCGATACTCGACGGCCGAATATCGTGTCTCGGATGTATCGAAAATATAAATGCGCGTATCTCTTTCTCTCTTTTTCTCTCCCTCAAGTGAGACGTATTGAGAGTTTAATGATGGATAGTGAAAAAAAAAGTCTTAAGTATGAGAAATAGCATGAAAAATATCCATTGCGTAATTCGCTGCAAATATTTCGGGAAAGATTTATCACGTTTCGTTGGTATAAGGTCAACGAACTCAGTGTCTAGCGCATAATCTGTCTCGACGTGCATAATCGTCGATTGGCTGGAAATATCTCAATTTAAGAGGATGCCGGACTGTCCTGTTTTACCGGCCATAATAATTATATTTTTGTACACCGAAATTTTTTTATTGGTTACATGAAATGAGAAATCCTTTTCCACGATTAAAGTATATACATCAACAAAGTGGGAACCTTGCGCTTTTATGTTAAAAACGAAGAAAAGTTAAAAAATTACAGTTTTTTATCGGCTTCTTGCGTCAGGTCGTAACAATATTTGCTTAATATAAAAGTTGTGCAGTTTGTACGTACAAAATCAAAGAAACCGTGACGCTTCCGATTGTGATGGGAACTTCCATGTTTTCTTCTTAAAATTGATTAATCGTAAGCTGTCTATTATTATAAAGCTGTCTGTTAAATTTTCATTCCTTATAATTTTACCACATTTTTTGCAAATTTATAAACCTTGGTGTATTTCCTTGAATTAAAGAACATAAGAGCCATTTGAGATGCAGATCGATATTTTTAGCAATTATTTAAAATTTAATTCAATTTTGGACTTGCATGATGGAACAATAGTGAATTCGTAAAAAAAATGTATATTTAATTATTATTTTATTCCAACGGAAAGATATTGCATTAGTAATTTTTATGTCACTTACTTTTAATAAAAAATTAATTAATGAAAATTTGTTTTATGAATTACTTGAGACATTTCGCGTAGATCAATGAAAGTGCATGCCCTTGCGTGCTCGATGAATCAACACTTTTACGCGCTGTTGCGTCGGTGAGCTCGCGAAAGACTTATACTCTCAAATTGTACGGCTTCTTTTAAGCACAAGTTCATCGAACGAAAGAGTTAAAAGCATGGTGCGCGTTAATTCTCCTTAATTGTTCGAGTTGAGTCAGTAATTCCAGACGACCACTCGTTCACTTTTTTAAAATAAGCAGATGGACTTACGCACAAACAAGTCCGCCTTCCTCTCTATTCTCAAGATAATTGGACTGTGTCGACAATTAAAATGCATCTAATTTGTAATACCAATTATGATAAAATCTATTAAAAAGAATAAATACTATAATTTCAAAGATAACCGAGCAATGTTTGTTTGATTCATTCTTAAGAATTTACTCAAAAATTATTTAGAGATTTTCATTCTGTTTTAAAATTACTGATACCATTTCCAAGTCTTACGATGTTGGGTAATCGTATAAAAATCAGGATGCTTTGATGCGGAAAAGGGGAAATCGAGGAAGGCAAATAGAGAAGGCGAATCTTTAGTAAAGCGAAAGCGTGGCGCGAGTCTATATTGGGACGGTGCATTCGTTATTCCCTTAATTCCACCTCTTCCGTATCGATTATGCGAATACCATCGCTGACTCGACGGCTTACGCGTATGCGTTCGTGCGTGTTATATGTTTGTATAGGCGCCACTCCGCCCGCCATCGAGTGCGTGCGGAGCGAAAAAATCTATATCACTTTCGGACTGCGTATAAAACAGCTTGCGGAGGAGAGACCGTCGCTTGCACACATACACATACACATGTGTACGTGTTTTATCGACTCGCCTGTTTGCGAGATAGTATCGTGCCGGCGGATTTAGCCGGTGAGCTTCGAGTCGAAGGTTTTTCGAGGTTCCTTCGCCGTATTTTATAGACGCCGTTCATATAACTCCATATTTACTTCGACGTCTTCATTTATTTTTTTAATCTTTTCAGTGTCTGTGATATTTTTTATTTCTTACGTTGGATATTAGAAACAATGAAATTTCCAAAGATTATTTAAAGAAAGATCCACAAGCTTATTATGCAACTTTTTAATACATGCGTTGAAAAGTTACGAAATAAGTGCAAGGCTCTATCGTTTCTTATTTTTATTATTTTTGGATTTGAATCCGATAATGAGAAAATTATATGAAATATTTATGTGAGAATAATAAAATTAACAGAATTATTAAAAATTATATATAATGCACTTACGCTTGAAAAAGTAGCAATTGTAGTTTCAAAATTATGCGAATCATCCTTTGGCAAATTTTTCAAATCTCAAGATTTTTGTAAACGTTTCCTGCTTCGAACCGTTGCTGGGAGCGAAAAGCAAAAAGTTTATATAATATATATGTGTGCTCTTGTTTGAAACTATAACTTTGCAAATGTTTTCGCGCTGCAAAAGGTAAAAAATACTATATGGAAACACGTGCGTGTAAGTAGTTTTGTGCGCGAATATGTGTGCAAATGTATAAAATACGGGTCCCGTTCCAAAAGTTTCAAAATCGAAACTTTTTAAGCTTACTTTTTTTCCTTACTGCGCGACACTTCTTCTCAGTTTGTCAGTTTCAAATAGTACAAATAATACAATGTTGCTACCTTGATATCGACTTGTAGAAAAAACGGCAGTTGCAACTTTTCACAAGATTTATACTATTTATACGTGAACTGATTAAATGTTAAATATGTCATTAAAATAAAAAAAAAAACAAAACAAGAAACGATTTAATCAAGAGTGCCATAGATATTGCGAATCGATAAAATACACGCGTACGACATATGAAAATAAAACTTTATAAAAATTTCGTGATATATTTTACGTGCGAAAAAGGGGTCACCCGTTACAAAGTCGCAAATTTAGAGAGACGATAAAATAGAAAGCTTTTTTTTTTTTTCGTGTCTCTCGAGCGTAATAATGTCCCAAACGGAACGTGAAACGTAACGAAACATAAAATGAAACGATGCGTTTATGACGATTGTTGTATCTATGCATATAGCATTCGATTCTAACAAAATCGCTCTTTTATACTAAAATATCTCATCTATGAGAGATTTTGCATTATATAATTGAAACACAGTGGCCATATTTAAATATATTTCATATAATTTAAATGTATAATACTATTTAAGTAAAAAGGGCGAATTGTAAATATACAAGATAACGCATTTAATTTGACAACCTGTAATGGCTTTTATTCTATTCAAAGTACTATTAAAAATAAGCACATGTTTTTAATAATTACTATTTTTCTTTTTTACGATCGAATTATATTTATGCAAGAGTTTTTATAACGAACATATTCATATAACATTTAATTTAGTTTTACGATGTATGACGACTGACGTAACAAAGTTAGAAACGTACAAACATGTAACCACGTTGCAAACTTTGGTCATTTATACATTCGTTTTATATATTCTGAGCGGATTACAATAGGGGATATGTATCTATTACTTATATTAGAGCGCGCCAACGTAAGTTTCTACGTAGTTTTTATAGATGTTATTTTGACATACTGTTATTAAAGACAAACTCTCACAAACGAAATGTATCACGCGCGCTCTCTTATGAATATCCTCAACACACACACACTTCCTACACAAAACACGGACATATATCCTTTGCCAACGAGATATTTATTAGCTAAGTTTCCCCCGCGGAGATATTTTAGCGGAATGATCGCGTATATACATATATCTTACGCGGAAACGTAAGCGCGCATGCTATCGACATATCGATTTTACGCCGGAAGACACCGACAAAAGGGGAATCGACTTCACTCAAACGAGACTACACTTCGTGTGTGTCTTCGATGAAATATCGTTTGAATATGAATGGAACCCAAGTCGGCGTCGTCAAGGCTCGTAGTCCCAAACTAGCAGGAAGCACCTCGTTCTCTCGTCTCGGTCTCGTAGCTCACACATCGTCCATTCCGGTCTATAACTGATAAAACAGAGGAAGCGTCTGTCCGATTCGATCGATCAATCTTGATCCGAGATCGATTCGTATTAGCTTTGCGAGTCGCCATCAAAGGTCGTTACGGATGAGCGAAAGATCAACAATGATATCAGCTTCCCGATTTTTTATGACTAAATCTTCTCGACTTAATTAAATGTTTTGTATGACTTGTCCTTTCATCATATTATCCACTTCATACTCGCTGTAGGAAAAAAATTATGTAAAAAAAAGATATTCTAGAGATAAAAGAGTATATCATTTTTATTATTGTTTTGAGATATGTAAATAAGATGGTTTATTTCAGCAATTTGCAAAAGTGAATTTAATGACATAAACTCGCAAGAGAGAGAATAATATTTAAAAACTGTTATATATCTCTTTTACATCTTTTATTATATTTAATTATAAATGTTCGTTGTCTAAAGCCAAACCGCTAAAGTCAATTATATTGCAATTCACGAATGTCTACCTTGTTATTTGCTCGATTGTATTATTACATCGTTTGTCTAATGAACTGTAATTGGTGGTTTTCGAATCGCTGCACGTATAGAAGACATATGCTTCGAGAGTATCAAAGATGCAATAAACCGATACTAGATAGCTGCGATTGTCTCTGTAATAGCGTAGCATGTATATTCCTCCCCTCCTCGTGCAATTAACCAATAATATAACCGTTTCGCGGCGCGTGCAACGTCCAAAGTATGATACAATTAGCCGCGGGCTCGCTTTTATTACTTTGATTCTATCCGCTTTAATCTTATTGCACGTCAACGATCAACCAAACGCGACGAGATATTAACACCAAAGAGGAACAATAATCCGGCGATGTAGCGAAACTCGCGAACGCGATACGGTACTCTGCTTTTGTAATAAAGCCTGTGTGAAACGCGTAATAATATTACCGGCTCGCGCCCATGCCTTCAGGCGATAATACCAATTCGTATACCGTATCTGAGTATACGCGATTATGTGCGGTTTATCTATTGCGTTTGAAATTGATAATTACGTTAAGCGCCGAAAAATCGTTGCTTCCCTCGAGAATTTGATACCACAAGCTTTTGTGAAAAATATCTTATAAAAAACACCTCGTAAAAAATATTTGTTAAAAATATTTATCTTAAAATAATACCTCGATTTTTACAAAGTTATCGTATCTCGTATGTTACATTTCACCATGTGCTCAGTTTGATGTTTATTATTTATATTTCTGTACATGTAATTCAATCGTAATCAAATCAAATTTGTTCTCAGATATATTAGTATTTTATTTTTCATGTCATGGTAATGAAAATAATATTTCTTCTGTTTCAGTTGACGTAAAAGTGTAACTGCAGTCCGCTATGATTCACGAGGTGTCAACGATCTCTGTAGATTACTGATGAAATTCTTTTGAAAAGATAAGTCAGCAGAAAAAAGTTCAACAAGGAGTAAGTATCCAAGAGTAGAGAGTTTTAAACTTTAAACATTCCATTAATATCAAATGTGCTATCTTGTCTCAGTCTCTTCAAATGTCGATATCACGACGTCTATTTATCTCGAAATATTGCATTTCTAACATAAGATATCGATAAATTCTAATAATATGTACAACGAATTGCGTCAAACAATTATTAGACTTTTAATACATTTTACATTTTATATTTGTACAATATTTAATGTTTGATAAAAGGTCCTATCTCTCTTTCTCTCTCTCTCTCTCTCTCTCTCTTTCTTTCTTTTTACATGACTTAATATATTATATTTTGAAAATTAAATCATTCTATAATACAGAACTATACTTTCTATACACACAGCTAATTAATTCACATTAAATTATTTTTCACTAAAATATAATACTGAACTGATATTATAAAATATCAACTCATTCACATATTATTCAAAGAAAATTCATTTTTACATAAGACTCTCGCAAAAAAGATATACGAAAGACATAATGACTACTATAGTTCTCAAAAGCCTATACGTTTTTCACGAATTAATCTTTCATTGTCTAGTCTTTTCTGTTCGAAAAAGCACACTTATCAAAAATGTCGAAACAATCGGGAAATTTCATAATGAAAACCATTGACGAGAAGAGAGTAAAAGATAAATCGTTGCGTTGCTTTAAGAATTCGCGCGTGGGGTACCACGATATTACTTCCGTTTACTTACATTGCGTCCGGAGTCAATGCACCCTCTCTCAGGTCGGAGACGTTGCTGTACGCGAGTGTCCGTACGCGGGTTTCCGGAGCGGACGCGAAAACGGGACGCGACGCACGACGAAACGAGTAGATCACAGACGAGACGGAGACTCTTCGCTATATGTCTGACCTGATGAGGCCTTTATTCACTTCACCGCGAGCTAACCGGTCATACCTCCGGTAACTCTTGACGAGAGTAATCCGCCGTCGTTGCCGCTGTCGCTACCGCCGCCACCGCCGCCGCCGCCGCCACGACGCACACTACGGGCGTATTGTGTCTCGTGCGCGTGTACTACCGCCCGTGGCTTCGGTGGGCAAAAGAAAAAAAAGGAAGCAAAGAAACCGTCGCCATCGCCGCCGCCGCCACCGCCACCACCACCACCACCACCTCCGCCGCCGCCGCCACTGCCGCCGGTTTTATAATCAATATTAGTTGACGGAGAATCCGCGCCGCGTCGCCGCTTTGTGGGGGCCGAATAGTGGGAGAGAAAGTGGGGGAGGCGAGCTCACGGCGGTCTCTTCTTTATCATCGTGCTTGCACAAGCGATAAGGCGATAAGCTGTTTGGTGGCGGCATGTTCTCGTCGTTCACATCGACGGTCGACGGTTTAACCCTTGACCCGAAAGGCTGTTCAACCCTTTACTTTATCCCAAAAACAATTTTAAGTAGTAAGAATTGGGTAAGTTGTATAGCCATACATAAACATATTATTTTCACGTGTGCATTAATTTATTCCAACGAAAGGTAGCAGACCTGTTGTAAAAAAATGAATATTATTCTTAAAATAATTTTCTCAAACAGTTTCTAAAAAGATTTATGATGTATATTTCTTCTATGTGAAAGTTATTTATTTCTCTTAAAAGAATTACTTCACTTTTAATATATTTAAAAAATATCAGTTGCACTTTTAACATTTCTTAGACAGTTGTGTTTAAGATTGAATGATTAAGCTATTATTGAAGAAAGTAAGCTCTGTATCGATTGGATTAATTGCATTTGGCGTCGCTGCGCGAATTTGAATGTTCATCCAATCGTGTTGCGGGGGCGTACGGGAAACGGAAAATGAGTTTATCGTATTATCGTCGAATCGATTTTGTAGCGAGAAGGTAACGAATGTTGCGTTCTGTTTTAATTAGAATTAGTCATGCATATAACAATTTTTTAATCGTATCACGATGTGATAATTGTAGATTTCATATTACGTAATATTTTTTTTAAATTATTGATTGGAAAGATACAATTATATAAAATGTGGTTTTTTATTAATGGAAATATTATTATTACAATACATAAAAAATTATTCAGCATAGATCTGATATATATACCTATTTTAAAGAAGGAATAAAAGTATAATTGAAGCCCTGTTTATCTGCATTGTCTCGTAAAAATTATTCTAATTATAAAACCAGAAATTGCTTGCTTATTTCAACAACGATCATCTTACGATAATATTATTTATATACATGGCAAAAAAAAAAGAGATTTTATCACAATATGACTGGTTACTCCTCACTTTTCGCTAATAAAAAAATTCTTTTGATGTCTCATCAATGTAAAACTGATAATAGGGTGTGGTGAAATGTCCTTTTTAAAAGAATCAAGTTGCGCGAGGTGTTCGTCAGAGGCGCGTCGATTTGACGACGCCGACGTCGGCGTCGGCGTCGGCGTCGGACTCTGCACGCCATCTCGACGACGTCGATTCCTATGAAGGCGAAGATTATCATCGTCGGGAGCTGGTACGTCGATGGGTTATCCGCGGAGTTTTACCCCACGGGGAATTATCCCCGGTTCGCGAAACAATTTTCGAGGGTTGAAAAAAGAAATTTTGCAAGAGCGAAGATACAAAATTCGGATAAAGCATTACTTCAAATAACATTTCTACGTTCGAATCGCTTTAAAAAGAAATTTTATATTCAGTTTGTAAATATATAATATTTATTCTTTTTATATCGTAATTAATCTTACAATCTTTTATCCTGATATCAGTGTGATGCATCGACTGTATCAAAAGGATAGTTTTTTATGGATCATTTTAAAGTCACAAATGAAGACAATAAATAAAACAAAGGTGTATTAAGTTACAAAAGATTATCGAGATAAAAATATGCATCGTTATATAACGTAATGTAATATATTTCAACGATTGCTTTACATTATCATTATATGATTTATATGAGAAATTAATGTAATCGATGCATGCGTGCGCATATGCAAAGTTATTTTTGAATAGAATATTTTTTTTTTTGGTGAGCGTATTCAATTAGGAGAATTTTTATCATCTCTATTGCAATTTTATCGTCATGTCGTTTTGCATTAACACTAAAATAGAATAGATTATAAAATATGTGTGTAGATACAGAAAAGATAATTATGTGATAAAAATTTTCACGTTTAGCGAAAAATAAAGAAAAAATATGTATCAAAATATTCTTTATTCGTGTGTATACGTGATTGTATCTGTTTTAGTTCCAAGTTAAAAATACTCGGCATAACTTGGAGCGTTTCCTTGTAAGGCGATCACTTTGTGCCGTGAATCTGCTGTAGTTGCAGCAGGGTGGGCTCGTAGATAAAGACGAGAGGCTCGGCGCGTATCAATTTCATGGCCTACAAACGGAGGAAGGGGAGAGGGAAAAAGGTGCAGTCACTTGAGAGAATAAACGGAGGGAGAGGGTGAAACTTGAACTCGGGAAACCTGATTGAGACCTCGCTAATTCCGAGGGTTAAGTTAAGCTCGTAATGCGTCTACTTAAAGGCCAAGGAGGAGGCGAGAGCGAAAGAGAGGAAAGGAGGGAGCCAAAGGCGATTGCAGGCAATGCAATCTGGATAATCCTTTCATGGAATAGTCGATCTCGTGAGACAATAATGACTAGGAAGTCAAATAGATGGCCATTTGTGTGGCTACAAATTTAGCTACTTTGATGCAAGAAAAGCCGATGGCAAAATTCCTCACATTTTTACGCTGATTGAATAATCTTATTAGCATATTTGTCATTTATTCGGTTTAACCGGCCGAATTTTTTACATCTTATGGAACATACTTAAAAATCTCATTTTTTTTTCTCTTAATTGTCAGTTGAAAATTATCGAAAAAATAAAAATGGAATTAATTAACAACCAATGATATAATACATACAATTAAATTAACTAAAGCAAGCAGCAGAAAAAAAAGAGAGGCTGAATTCCGGACTGCATTTGCGAATAAATTTGTATAAGACATTGAAACTCACCGGTATCATTGGACTGTCGCCCCTTGCCATCTGGATTCCACTCTTCTTCTATAAACAAACAGAGAAAATAGCGATTAAGAAAAATTATTAATGGGAAAGCAATATGTAGACGACTTAAAGTTGACGACAAAAAAATAATTAGAGATATATAATTTCTTTGCGAAATATATATTATATACGCAAAAATTATAAATTATATTCTATAAGTATCTAGAATATTTGTGGATGCAACCATAATTTTGAATTGTCTTGCTATAATATTTTTTTTTCCATATCTATATATCTTTTCCTAGCTACAATAATAAATACTATCTTTTTTTTATTTTCTATATAATAGATTACATATACATATATGATTAAATAGCCATATAGAAATGAATCAGTTTCGTTTTAAAAAGGCACATATTGGTTTCCAGCAAATTTACAATTATTACAGTATGGTAAGGTACTTGTTTGGGAGTTTCTAGAAACTTTGTGGTAACTAGTATCGGAAAGTTCCGGACCGACTAAAGTTCGAATTTCAAAAAGTTACGGATATTGCAGAGGCCTAGTTGAAATCCGCCATCCTCGTATATGATACTTTCCAAACTAGTAGATACTTGAGAAAATGTAAAAGAATACTTTGAAAAATTTGCGAACTATTTTCCTCGATCAATCGTTGATAATATGTTGTGAGTTTGTATGCGATCGATATGTCACTATAAAAAAATCTATAAACGGAAAAGTGTGTGTGTGCGTGTGTGTATAAAGAGACTCATATTATCATAGTTCTGCTATTTTTTCCTCACTATTTAAATTTTATCGTTTAAAAGTCGTGGAAATCATTCAAGCTTAAAAAAATTAATGTTATTAATTTTACAATTCTTAGAATCAATTTTCTCGAGAAAAGTCTCATACGAAAAGATTTTATTCTGCGTATATCTCGATATATTTTTGCAAAAGAAAATTTTTGATATCCATGATTTAGAACGCACCCTCTACAAATTGTTGGATAAGTGTTTTATAAATTAAAATATATACATATTTCTTGTATATATTTTACCTGAATATATGAATCCATTTGTATACCTTCCATATAAAGCTGTGGCCACGCATGCATAATCGCGCGAAAATCAACCGAGCGTTCTCACGATGCTCGAGACCTTTTTTTTCGTCCCGTCTCATATATTTGCACGCTTCGTATATTTATGCAAAGTGCACGTCGACATATGACAAACTGCAAACTAAAGCGCGAAATCGAACAGAGATGCATCTCGTATGCATGCGCGCGTGCATAGGGACACATGCGTACACTACGTGCGTATATATATTTATGCAAAGCGCACGTTGTCACACACACACACACACACGTACACACGTGACAAACTGTAAATCGAACATCGTATATCGACTGTGCGTATATCCTGTGCGTCGCGTATCTACATCCATAGGATGTTCCAGGCTTAAGTAAGTTATCGTCTATGGATCTTTTTATACATTTTTATGTCTCCGGAAACGTAAAGGATATGGAATTGCAAAAAGAGGAAAAAATTTGTATATTAAATATTAATCACATATATTTTTATATTGCAATAATTAATAATTAAAATATCAACACTCTTTGCATGTAATTGATTATGGATATTCTGTGCATGTTTTATGCGCGTGTTTATGTTTATATATATATGCATGTGCTGTAACGCAAATGCGAGTCACGCATATTTTATGTCGATTGTATACATACGGTTATACATGTGCGTGTGTGTATATATATTGTGTTATGTTGCTATTGCTTATCCGAGTTGATGGTGCATATGTACTTGACTATGTAAATTTATAAGGATCTTCTATGTAACTATTTCCGCATTCTCAGCCATGCGGGAGATATGAATTTAGATTTATACCATGATGACCCATTTTCTTCAGGAAGCTCATTTAGCAGGCCAATACTCATTAATAATACTACTCTACGTCTTTAACGCGTTTACTATTGTTTATACGAGGGAGGGAGGGGGAGGAAGAAATATATTAATTATAGTTTTGTCGACGAGTTTCTTGAGTTAAATACAATATTAAAATAATAATGTTTACGACTAATAAGCAATTAAAAATAAGTAATCTTTTAAAAGCACTTTTTATGCGCGCATGAATATAATAATTGCAGATATCTTGACCGCAAAAGTAAGGCATGGGTAAATCGCTAATTTTAGATAAAACAATGATATCAAAGTGCTGATATTAAGAAAAGCGAAAAAGGGTGAACATCTTTTCGGTACGGATAAGAAGCCTCTCGCATACTTTTTCATCACTTTCTTTTGAAACGTATAGACTCTGTTTACGAGTCCGTTGAGAATTCGGGACTTTTTCACGGCGCGTTTGGCACAGTAAACGGAATTTATATTCCGATTCTCTAGAAAGAACGTTCGTTATACGATGGTACGTACGCCAAGCTCGGAAACAGAAATTGTAGTGCTCTATGTCTACGTCATCAATTGATCGTTCTGTCGACAATGGGTATTTCGCGATACGTGTGATTTCGCGGATCCCGCGTTGCAGATGATCGCTGTCGCGTAATTGGCGAAACATGTCGCTTTCGGTAAAAAAGCGATCGGCGCGATTGTACCGCAGAATATTTTTCAATGAAAATTAACACATGGTAGTTAGCACGCATTGTGCATGTGTGCTGTTTGCGTGTCAATTGAAAGACCGAGTGGATGTTGGAGTTTGCGTTAAATTTATATGAAAATTGGGATAACCGGTTAAATAAATGATAATATTTTCTGTATTATTACATATTTGTTGTATACCACGTACATATTGATATATTATTATATATAATATTATATCGCGTGAATATCATATATTTTTTAAAAATATATAAAGTTGTTTGAAGAGAGAAGGATGATCGTAATAAAACCAAAATAATTTCCTTTGTCATCCCTCATCTATTATCTAGAGATTTTAGTAATAAACGCGGCACCTAAAGATAAAATGCCGCAGACCCGGGATTAAACTCAGCGAGGAAATAATCCTGATTACTGTCTTCTAGGTAGACGGATTATCGTGATACTCGGTCATGATATGAAATGTATGACATATAAGCGAACTTTGCAAGATTTTATTAAGATCTATTAAGATCAAGCCGATATAAACTTATAGATTATAAAGTATACAGAAGATAATACTATTTTTTTTTTTTTAATTACTGGTCATTATAAAATGGCTAAACGAATGATTGATATTTATTTAATAATTATTTATAAATTATTTGGATATTATGTCATTTCTTTTCACACGTGCATCAAGCATTCAATATAAATTTAAATGCTGATTTTGTCGATTAGCTGTCGTTGATTCGTTCTTTCAATTTGCACACACGAGCATTATTCACAAGTTTGTATGGTGTAAAATCTCTGACAAAGAAACCGCGAGGGAGTGGTAAAAAATCGACGGCATACGTCTCAGAATACTCATATTTCAGAAAGAGCTCCGTGAATACTTTCTATCCACTTCGTACAAAGAAGAGTTTGTGTACGCCGAGAAATAGCCAGTGCCATAACAGAATGGGAAATTCGCTGGAGGAAAAGCGAATGAGGAAAACAGATTGAACTGAGGTAAAATGTGCGAAGAGAAAACCGATAAAATATATCTATGAGAGGATCTAACAATAAATCTCGATATCGAACATAATACTCGAAAATATTCGTACCCAATGACAGATGCTATATAGAAAAGTTTAGTTACGTTATTACTATCGCGTACGATATGTTATGCGACGCATGACGATATACAAGATTGAGCGAGAATATGTCGCCACTTTTACGTCAAGTTAACGTCACCCCTTGATATAAAAACTTATGTTTATATGAAGAAATTTTTACACACAAATCTTTTATAGTGGATAATACAAGCTGAAAAATAATGTTTCCATGTATATATATATATAATATATATGGAATAAAATATTTTTCGATAAAGTCGATTTTGAAAATTGAAAAATTAATGTCTGTAAGCATTTTTTTGGTAAGCATGGTAAAAACTGAACATGAAATCAACGAGAGGACAAAGTTACGAAGAGAAATGTGCGAACGTATTTGAGCTCGCAGGGAAGAGGAGAAATTGTGATAAAATAAAGTAAAGTCACGAAAGCTCTGACACCACCTCCGCATCCTTATTACGCTTTGTTGTCGTTAATCTAACTTTGCGAAAGTTTATATTATTTTATTGTGTTATAATAAAATATCGTTACTGGAATCATGTAGAAGTGCCTCTTATACCTCTTTCATTAACTTTCGCTATATAAATGTTTGCTACAAGAAGTCACGATAAAGCCACGATAAAGCAGTGCCACGATAAAGTGGAATAAGACAGATATCTTTAAATACAAATTTTATAAAATTGTTTAATAGTTACAAAAATCTATAGAGAAACTAATTTTTAAAGTAAAAAAAGATTTCTCGGCAATTAGTGATTAATATCGCGAATAAAGGCAGAAGCAAATAATAATTTCGCGCTATATATATGTAATTGGAATATTTTTTTTATATTCTATCAGCCTTACAGTTTGATCACGAAAGCAAGCGATATCAAAAGAAAAGCATATAAACTTTAACTGAAGTTGAGCAGTGTCTGTAGCTATTGAACCATTGAAAGAACGCTCGAAATAAACTTTATTCGATGAGAAGCAAACAAAAATTGTTTCAGTAGGCAAAACACGGCGAAGATCGAAGCGCGTCGAGATTATCACGAAAGAAGAACAAGCAAAGAAACAGGGGGACCGAACGAAAGCAAAGAGAAAATTCATAGGGCAAAGTGAAGTAATGCCATCTATGAAAATCGGGCACGAACTTATGCAATCATCCAATATATGTAATTGGAATATTTTTTTATATTCTATCAGCCTTACAGTTTGATCACGAAAGCAAGCGATATCAAAAGAAAAGCATATAAACTTTAACTGAAGTTGAGCAGTGTCTGTAGCTATTGAACCATTGAAAGAACGCTCGAAATAAACTTTATTCGATGAGAAGCAAACAAAAATTGTTTCAGTAGGCAAAACACGGCGAAGATCGAAGCGCGTCGAGATTATCACGAAAGAAGAACAAGCAAAGAAACAGGGGGACCGAACGAAAGCAAAGAGAAAATTCATAGGGCAAAGTGAAGTAATCCGAAACTCACACAACTTGTTTTACCAGCTTGAACTTTAATCGAGCTACTTTCTTCGAAAGAGTATTGCGTAATACGAATATATATAAAAAATTCGCCTTGTTCCATTATCGGTATTTTTACAAAAGATATTTTTTACGGGATAAAATGATCATTTTTGGATTTTTCAAAATAAATTATACTTTTCATATATTGATAATTAATAATCGTTAATGATAAAAGAAATATATAGAAAAATATTTATTTTGTTTTGCTAATGATAAGAGATTTTCTATTTAATCGATTTAAATCTGAAAACACATTGACACATTTTTGGCTTTTTTTATTTCTAGATTTGTTTTGAACATTCATATTTAAATCGATTTATTCATTTTAGAAACAATTAAACATCACTCGTTATACGTCCTATGATATCAATATTTTTAATACGAATTAGAAAAAATGATGGAAATAGTAACGGATACTCGGTTCGGATTATCAGAGATTGTAACGAAAATAATGGCGAGATCGGCGGTCGACTTCCCGTCCTTACAATCAGCTATCGTTACCTGAAGCCTCGGAATCGGAGCCTGGCGTGGGGCTAGCATCCACACTGTGCCTAGATCCTTGGCAGCACTCACTGCACTTGCTGCACATCGTCCCCGGCAATAAAATCGACGTGAACGGTTCTTAACACTTGTCTTCGATCGTGGCGGTTCCGGTCGTCGGCATTATACGCGCGTAATCGTCATCGTTTGAAAAAACTCCAAACCGTGCCAAGTTTTGCCGATCATCGAGCGTCGACTATCGCGTACGCGAACGGACGGTTTTAAACCGTAAATCCGGTTTTATCGGCGATTCTCATCGTAAAGCCGCGAGCGTTGACTGCAATGGAATTTTCTACTCGAGATCATTCGACTCTTTTATTGATAAAGGAACATGATTGATAAATGAATCCGTATAAAAATTGTTTTTATAATTACTAACAATTTTACCTATATGATATTCCACGCGCTGTCAAATTAATGAAATTTGAAGATCTAATTAGCATAAAACTAATTGTTTATATTTTTGGAGAAACGAGAAACACACACACACACACACACACACATTCTCTCTCTTTGTCTCTTTCGTTAATTATCGTATATTTCTCATATTTATTAAAAATTGCAAAATACTATCGGTCGAGATTTATATCAAAAAGAAAAATTTAATCCACGTGTGAGATTTTTGATTAATAGATAAACGTTGACAATTTTTAATCTAATAACGACCATTAATAACCGCGCCGTTGATATCGGTTAGCAAATATGCATTCGTAATATTCGGCCACCCCCGCGTGATACTCGGCTCCTCGTTTAACCTGGCGAAAGTGAAATATATAACCTACCACGCGCCTCTAATGGATGTGAGCACTCGTCGTTAACGAGATGAACGATGCCAGACTTGCACGAGAGCATGGAGGAAGAATTCTGCAAATATGGAATAAGGACTGAAAGAGCACTGTTCATTTCGCGTATGCGCGGATTGTAAAGTCACGAAGCACGCGAATCCGGCATCCCGAATGGAAACGTGATTCGATTAGCTGCGAAATTAGGGCGATGGAAATATCGCAAAGAAATATGAACGTTGTAGTACGAAAGAAAACCGAATTTATTCATATGAATGATATCGAGAACGTTTTAACTACGTAAACTCGCATGTGCATTTTAAAATACTTAGGTATTCGGGAATTCGTTGCTTATATCATACAAATATGATTAATTGATGATTATTATCAATTTTGGATAGTCGTCGTTAACTGTGAAGAGTTAAAGCCGATAGAGATCGGATATCGACAGAATTGTGAACGATGGCCGGCAATTTGAAACATTCAAGTAGCGGTCATTGTTACGCTCGCCACCGATGACCATATCGTTGCCTGGCGCTATTATTTGCAAAACTAACGATTTGCGATCGTTTTATCGCTTTTATTATTTCCAATATTCCATCGTAAATATAGCGTATACATAAAACAGTGCCGCAAACTATTTTGCAAGAGAAACATATTTGATTAACGTTTTTTAACTTTAATATGTTTACAAAATAATTCAATTAAAAAAGTTTTATCTATTTTATTAATAATGTTATTATTGTTAACAATGATGTTAATACTGTATGTTGTTGATTGTTTCGGACATTATGAATATTTGAGTATAAAATGGATATGAGGTTTTGAAAGAAAATTCAACAAGATTTTTTCTTATCAAAGCGTTTACTACTTTATTCCTATAAACGCGTTTAGATGTAACAACTATTGCATTAGTAAATAGCTATCGTTGAAATTATTTTGCAATTATAAATTATGCGATTATTAAACATGATAATCGATAATTAATGACAAACGTAAGAGCTCAGTAGTTATGGACATTAAATGTCAGACAGAATAGGAAAATGGTGATAGATGATGATAATATTCCGACAAAGAAAGAAATGATTGATATCTGTCAATTGTTATTTACTAATAAATAGAAAAAGGATCACATTTATACAATAACAAGAAAATTTTAATAAAAAATAATATATTATTAATAATTATTGTTGGAGATTTTAAAGAAGAAACTATCTCATGTAGTTTTGCTTTCAAGTTGCAAGTTTGAAATAAGCTGCACTCAAAGCGAAGTAAAGGTCAGATATTAAAAGCATCTGTGTTGTTGTCGAGATAGAAAGAATTTAATTCTCCTGCCAGTTGCAAACAAAATTATCTCCGCCACGCTCTGCGTCGCAGATTTTATCATTTTAAAATATCAACCTGTTACACACTAATCTTCAAGTTAATCAAGTGCGGCGTGAATATTTTTGATACATTGAAAATTTATCACACGAAAATTATATTTCCACTTTCCACAATTAAGGTTCGAACAGAGTTTCAACGTGTGAAACATCCTTATCGCTGCACATTGACATCGATTAAATCATGAATGTTCATGTCTCGGAAAATTACACCGTTGTTCGAATCTCGAGTCTCGAGTCTCAAGAGAGTATATCTATATACTTATCAAGTCAGATGAAGCTGGATCGAATTGAAATATAGATAAAGATATGTTTTAAACGCGCGCGCGTACGGTATTTAATCTCGAAGCTAAAAAAAGCACCCTTATTATCTTGTTTTAAGATGTTGAGAAAATAGATTTAATTGTAAAAACTAAACTACTACAATGTTACATAAATAAATTTTTTTTTTTTTTTATATATTAATATTAAAGTATCTTTTCCAATATTTTGATCAAACTTGACACTTGCATATAACTTCTAAATCATAATAGTGGATGAAGAGAAAACAGGGGATACAATGGCGCACTGGTAAAAATCAAGCACCACAAAGCTACGCAAACAGAATTTCGCGAAATATTCACTTTTTCACAGTGAAAGAACTGTTCAGAGGTTTTTATGCGACGAGAAGAAGAAAAGCGTTCCCAAAGCAGAAACAGAAAAAATGGGGTATGAAAAAAATTGCCGTTAGGAAACACATGGTGTTCGTAGGGACGCGTCACACGTTTATCTCATGCGAGTGTTGCGGGCGTTCGTGCGTGTTTCGTTTCGCATCGTGGAAAAATGATACGCGTATACGCGGCTTATGCGTGCCGCGGGCGAGGGCGGATAACTGGAGCGACGGAGGGGTCGGTTACTGGGGCAAAAGTGTACCCGTGCGCGTTACGGATGACCGATAGATGGGTGCATGCGCGTGCACGCACCCACCCCGTCTCTCCCCACGCTCATTCTCACCTCCCTTCTCCTCCCTCTTCATCCACCAACTCCCCGTATCGAATATACGTGCACACACCGCTTATTTTCCGTTTCGAGAGATGGATCTTGGTACATGACACGCTCGATTGCAGGTACATTTCTGTGCGCGTTTTTGTGGACGAATGATGATCCGAAATCGATGAATTTTCCTTTGATACGGAAGAAAAAGGGCGAGTCGTTATCGCAGTCGCGATGATTGTGATAATTATGAAGAGCGACGCACGCGAGCGGAAGGATGCTTTGCGAGACGCGGGAAAATGACGCGGCTGTAATTTGATTAATTCGATCCTCGTTATCGCCTGGCTCGTGGTTCGGTTCACTCTCCACTCTCGGCAGTGTTACAGCGTCATTACGACTATGCGTGGAGGAGAAAAGGGGATGGGGAACATTTGAATATTGGAGCATGGTTGAATAATTTATATAATTTACATATTCCGCACATCTCCCGCGATAAGAAGTAGAGCTCGGTGTCTTTCGCATTTTTGCAGTGTAATATTTTGCATCTCCGAAAAAGAGCGGAAAAGGATTTAGTTAGTAAAAGATATTTGCAAACGTTTAAATTATTGAATTACTTTTTAAAATGTAATGCCCTCACGGAGGATGATGAGAAATCCCATGCAAAGTGTATGCGTTATTTGCTAAAAAAAGATATAAAGTTGTCGTGATTTTATGCTAAAAAGATGAATATTGAATATGCAAAAAGGATTGCCTCAAGAGTTGGCACTTGGAAATCGGCGCCAGATCGCCGATCGCCCGTTTTATATCGAAATGGTACAAATTAAAGGGCGGAAATCTGCATCTAGTTATCATTCTTCGAACATGCCATTACACAAAATCCCGGTCCATTTCGCACGTTTGTCGTATTATTTTTTTATGGCTACCTAAAGCGCACGAGACACTTTGATACATTTTGCCGTCAGCAATTGCATTTACATTTCAAAGGAATATATCGGGAATAGTGACTGCGACATCGACGGTAAATACGCTTCTTTTCTTCAGATCCATCTCAACTTCGTACTACAATCTTTTTTCAATCTCGTATCATTTCACTTTAAATCTCTTTAACATTTTATCTCGTCATCTTATTACATTCTTCATTCGAACCGATAAGCCTTTCGTGCCTTTTAAAAACCGCTAATACTGTGACCATCAGCTGTTTTCGATTTGTGAATTATTGATATTATCAACAAGTAGCACGATATTATATATTGTAATGTATGAAAATATGTAGAGAAAATTTTTCATCTTTGTAAAGCAAGCACGAACGTTTACTTGTCGGATCTTGAATGTGATGCAAGAAAACTAACGTAAATTTCCGTTTCTCGTGAGATTCCGTGTTAAAGCTATGCTTTAAATAAATTAGATAAAGGGAAAACGAGAAAAAGAGAGGAGAAAGAAAAAAAATATCCTCGAGGATATAACGACGTATTGGATCAATGAGACGTCAATGCATCTCCGGCACGGAGGTAGCAACTTCCTGGATATTTCCAGCCTCATCTATTAGGGCTCGTGAATGCGCCACGGTCGGATTTAAAAATAAAATCTCGTCAGCGTTCCGCTTGTGTGTCCGTGGAGTATTTTTAATTACGCTTAAACGCGGACGGACACGTCGATCTATCGACTTTATGGCCGAACGAGCACGGTAAATAGCTCGTGTTTCTTTCGCATTTCAGTGACGTGACGGCGGCCGCCTTTTACAAGCAGACATCGTCTAGGTATTATTCGCGGATTTTTCACCGATCGTAAAAGCGCCGACCGATTCGCGACAATGCAATGCCAAAGATATGCGGATTCGTGATCGTTTCGAGATCGGTCGATATCGAAATCACTGTGGCTTCTACCGCCGGTTACACCTCTGTTCTCTCTTTCTGTTTTCTCATTTTTGGCGATCTATCCTATATCGCGACACACGCTTGCGCTACTCTCTCTCTCTCTCTCTCTCTTTCTTTCTTTCTCTCTCCGCAATATCTGATTTTATGGGATTCCGCAAACGGGATCGGCAAACGGGTACGTATTTCATAAACTAACGGCACACACAGACAGGCATTCGAGAGCCTAATATCGTCGAATTGGTTATGCATGATTGCCGCATAGGTATTGGTTCCGTTCCGTGCAGATATCGAATATTGAATTATTCAACTGACAAAGAGAGAATGACTTATGTTTCAGAGAAAAAATTCTAATAAAAATAAATATTTTAAAAAGAAAGATGTTTCCGTTTGTCAGAAATGAAATTTGCATATTAATTCCTATGCGATTGTATTGCAATTTTTGCAAACCTTGAAATAAACTTTCTATATTTATTGTTGTTTGAACGTAAAAATGTAATGATAAATGATAAATTTTATGAAAATTTTCCGATTTTCTCATTCTTTACTTTATACAAACAGTAAGTAACTGAAATATTAATTATTATATTATTAATTACCTAATTAATAATCGCATATTAATTAATGTTTCAATCGTATCTTTATAATTAGTTACTTACACGTAAGAAATGATTGTAGTGCAGCTTTTTTTATTTTACCGAGAATGTTCAAATATCGCGTGAAAGATAGATTGGAACATAAGAAAACCATGAAATTTTAATTAATCATATGAGAAGGAAAAAATCGCGTGGAATAATTAAAAAGATGTGAAACAGGGAATATAAAAAAACAAGAAAAGTGCGAAAAGGGAAAAGAAGCTCGGGAAATATAGTGCGACTAAGTTGATCGAATGAGAATTCTCTTCGCGTTATGTTTTTTATTAAATATTGCAGTATTTTGATATTTCTTTTTGCTAGAAAATATAATCTCTCGAAAATATATGTGAGGTAAAGTCAGTAGCTATATTGTCTAAAAGCTGTAGTCAGAAACATATGGTGCTTAATGGATGGCTGCTTCTATTATAAATTAAAAATGGGGGAATATATATATTTTTTTTTTGTTATAATAATGTGTGTGTGTGTACATACATATATAATTTGTATATTTTCAACTCTTAAATATTTTCCTATTTGAAATCTCTATTTTGATGCACGAAAAGTATTAAAAATATAAATAGTTGATTCACGCTGATGTGAGCTTTTATTAAATTCTCTGGATATGATTTTTGAAGCATTCCGTATATATGTGTACGGATGCTGGGTCAAGAGAACGTGCACAGTTACGTCACCTCAAATTGAACGTAATTCGGTTGCTGGAATCTGGACACCCGCACGCCATGCAGAGTTTGCTCGAACGAGGGACGAAATTCGTCTTGAAATTGGGTTAAGAGAACATGCACACCAACGCTGCGTTCCTAGCCAATATCCCTCAGCCGTTTAATCACCGATTATTATCAGTGTTTACCGTACGATATGCAAGCAATTGATCGCTTTTATACGTGCTTAAATTTTCGCGAAGAAAAGACAATTGAATAATCAATTGTATTATAAAAAGTATTAATTAGATCAAAAATCTTTATTAAAAGAATTTACATTTTAGAAACATATTAACGTTTAGTTTTTATAAAAAAGTGTATTTTTAAGTATATTTATTATTTTATTTTATGTATAAAAATGGCTTGTTGATGTTCGTTTATAAAAAAAGTTTATTAGGGTATTGTTTTATTTTTCATTACAAAAGCTATCGGTAAACGTTTCTTATAACAATGGGTTCTTCCATTTTTGCTTCCTACATCTTTAAGGAAGTGAAATCCCTTCAGGCAGGCGGCAGGATATAAAAAGATAATGACAAGTACAAAGAAAATAAATTGGAAGACAACTAAATGAGAATCAAAAGAACACAGCTTTACAAAAAGAGGTTACTTTATGTCGAATGATAAAAATTATCCAACGAAGCGTTGCTAGAAAGATATTCTGCAAGTTTTTCCATTGGACGTTTTATTTACGATAAAGTTAATAAGATCACAAAATATTTTTTTATTCGCTATTTATTTAAGTGGAATTTTGATTTATATTTACGCAAATTTTCTTAAGTGTCTACTATCTTTGGAAAAGTATGATATGCGTCAAAATGAAAACACACAATATCGCCGAAGATAAAGTGAAAGACGTAAGACTGATAGAATAAATTGGAAGATGACAGTAAATCAATACGTCCGAGACCAATATCAGAAAACACGGAAGACTTTCAATTTTATGTCAGTTACTTATGTCAGTTATTAGGAAAATTTATATAATTTGCGACTAGAGTCGAGACATTTCAATTCGTCAAATTTTTTTTCAATTACAAAACTTTTGTCGAAACAGTTAAATCTTTAAAAGCAAAATTCTTAATTTTTATATTAAAAACAGGTTCGAAAATAATTTGTATCATACATTTTAATGAAGTATTCCAAATTTTTATATGATTTATTTAAATTAAACTGTCGCTTCATAACAACTTGATTCTTGTTTAACATTTTTATAAAATCACTGAAAAGTTTTCTCTTATTTCTCAGTTTTATTTCAATAATAAATTGATCTTTCTTTACGGTAAACACACAAATTCTTTTTTATTTAATTTAATTTATTCATAAATTACAAAATGAAATTAGAGATGTGACGAGCTCTGCATCTGCAAATTGTGAGATAGAAGAGAAAAAATCAAGAATATAAATATAACACACAAAATACAATGTATAGAGGAAAACGTTTTGCTCTGTCAAGTTTTACAGCTGCGCAATAAAGCGTAGTTGAATTATTTCTTAAGTGGAGATTAAATAAGAGCGCTTACGAAAGAAAAAAACAATGTCAGCATTCCCACGGGTCAATGACTTTCGTACTACGTTTAAGATACGCAGTTCGAGAGAAAACGCAAAGAGAAAAAGATTTTATTCCTAAGAATAATGATTCGTTACATTGCTTTCAACGAGATTATTTGCCAAGTAAATTCGGTAGATAATATTCGGTAGAAGTAGAAGAGTTTCAATTTTAGATATCAAAAAATTATTTGCATTGATAATAATGTGTAAATAATTTAAATATTTTTTTAATTACGCGGGAGAGACTATTTCTCAAAATGTCCAACAATGCACATCATACAATAATAAACTAAAGAAAAATGTTTGATAGTAATATGCGGAGGCGTTTTTTTATTAAAATAAGAATCTCGATGTAAAATGTATGATAAAACTTGACAAGCGAATCATGCAAAAAAGTTAAATAAAAATTCGTATAAGTTAAATAAGCATAAATCCGAGAAATACTCTCTTCGTGTTATTTCACAGCGTTGAGACAAGTCAAGAGAGAGAGAGAGAGAGAGAGAGAGAGAGAGAGAGAGAGGGAGAGAGAGAGGATGTATTAATCGCACGAAACACGCAATGTGATTGTTAAACTTTGATGGTTGCAAAATGTTGGTAATGCGGTAACACGTTACTGTGTGCGGTTTAAGAAGTTGGTTACGACAAAACACTTGTCAGCACAGAATTGCTGATATCGACAACTATAAATCTTCTGTGAAATTTCGAAGTGTTCGGGACGTTTCCTCCCGAAGGCATCACGAGACGACGTTTCAAGCTCTTCCAATCACGTGTATCGTTCAGAAAGTGCCTTCCAAGTTTGCTCCAAGATGGAGTGTATTGGTCAGCTCAGGGTTTCCGTTCTGTTCAATAGAGTATTTCGTCAATCTCGCTCTTCGAACGAGAAAATGGTCTTAAGCTCGACTGCTGCAATCATTCTACAATTACCCTTTTATCTTTTGCTTTTATCCGATGTAAACGAATCACGTAAAAACGTTCGTTGCTATCCTAGATGATTAAAATTTAAAGCGTAAATGCAATTTTGAAATTTTAATTTCCTTGACAATGTTCGAATTTCTCTCTATACTCGTATAAATAAATTATTATAATAGTGTAATAGAATTCGTGTCCCTCGTTTAAATTATCCATCAATTTTGTAAATTTCAATGAAATAATCGCAATCGAGGAGAAGCAAATTACTTTCTAAGATCAATTAAAAATATTCTCAACTTTTTTTCAAAACTTTCGAAATTTTATTCTATCAAATTCTCTAAACTTTTAATTATGGTTACTCATGAAAAATTCACAAAATAGGCTTTAATTTGTGCTAGAATAGCGATGTCGTACGCGAAATGCAATTACGTTGTAATGTTCGAGCGGGTGTCGTTTTGTGGTAGCGTCAATGAGATCATGTAATTCACGTGCGAGGCGCGACACACGCGAGGGAATATAGATGCACCGCGTAAGTGACAAGCGAGAGCAAACAACGGGAGTATAACACGAGTTTTACGTGCAGATTTCCTCGTAACAAGCTGGAAAATTATTCACGCCTGGTTTATGTGCACGGTATAAAATATATGCGGCAGCATCGACATCGCCATTAATTATCATCATATTGTAAGGCCTACCCAGATGCCAACGGTACCAATGATAAAGGAAGAAACAGTAATTTTAGAACATGAAACCAGTTAAATACTTTGATTTTTTCGTCGTCTACCATTCCGCTTTAAACGTGTTATAAATATTTCAGGAAAATGTTATTGTGTATGGTTGTATTATATGACAATAATTTGTGGATTTTTATTGGAATTATATTAGAATTTATTAACAATAAACGCGATTGCGAATTGCATAAGGGATCACCAGCGAATTCTGAATAATCCGATGCTTAAAATATTTTCGCACAAGGTATTCCAGAAGACTTTACTTTATATCATTAACTCGCTACTCTTCCAAAGAATTCGTCATTCTAGGAGAGAGTCTATAGAATTTCTCTCTCTCTCTCTCTCTCTCTCTTGATGATTAATTTGAAGAGCGAGGCACCGAGCATAGTGCTTTATCGAAATCGTGAAATAACAAGTACACTCGTCGTAAATGAAACACACCTCGAGAATGAAGAGCACGATCGGGGAAACGACAAATCTACCGTTTTTTTGAAAAATCGTGTTAACTCGATGAGTTAGTAGTCTCGCAAAACTTATTAAGAAACTCTGACGGATAATAATTATCGCGCTTGTGGTCATCAACGTCACCGCTGCGAATTACACGCGGGTGTGTCGCGTTATCTGCAAGTCTGAGGGGGCCCTGGGTAATTGGAGACGAGGCTTTCGTCGGGCTTAACTTTGTTACCGCCTGCTCCAGGGTCTCTTTCCTTCTCGTCTTCATCGGATCGGGATCCTTTCTTTCTCTCTCTCTCTCTTTCTCTCGTTTCTCTGTCCAGTACACGTAGTAACGAGATTCTAGAATTAAACCGTCCACCGTGAAACGACCAGCTGGAAAGGATCTCCTTTCGCGTCTTTCTTTCTACCTTTTCGTTCCTGCTCTTTTTACCGGAGTTCCGTTTAATACTTACAACTCGATTTTGCTATTCGCTTGCTACATCGCGAATAGTTAATCCTCTCGCGTTTTTTTAGATCGCGAAAAGATTGTAAGCCGTGGATGTAGATCTCATGAATTATTTCGATAAAAACTGATTTTATTGTTTTACGTTTTCTCGTTAAATAAAAATATTACTTTGTAATCAAACTTTTACTCGCTTATGCATGGTATTATATATTTTCACAACTTTCTCTGATACTACGTGAAACGCGAAGCGTTTAATTGGTTCGATATTCGATTTGTGCGTACTATTGCGAAATATTGGAATATTTTTGCGTGGCAATTTCATATCTCGAATATGGTGAAGTATTTCGAAAAATTGAGGTCAAACAAAAACGCATATTTTGCGATATTAGTGAAAAATGATAGAACAGTTGGCGCGAACCGTACACATATATACATAATATCTGCGTCAGTTGCCGGTTAATCGTTTCGCGATTGATGTTATCATTAATAATTCTTTGATCGCGTATTTAATATCGCGCATAATGAAGTGCTCCAATGCGTATTAAAAATCTTTTGCTTAGTGTCAATTGCTTTTGCAATTGATAATTTTGCAAACTTTATTTATTATCAATCGATATAACCGTGGTTACAAATTTGAATAACATAATTATTAAATGTAAAGCGATTTTTATCTAGATGATCTCTATAAATAATGTTGTAATTTACAAGTGCAACAGCTCTCTCTCTCTATCTATCTTCTCAATTTTACTTATTAAATACGATAAATAAACATGTACACAATTATGAGAATTATAGAAAAATAATGATTAAAAAATCATGGTCCTTTTGGATTATATTAGATCCGACTATATAATAGTTGATTAATTAACTTTCGTTAACTTTCTCTTCTCAGACCATAAGCCCTGCTATAATCTATATAGGAGAGATGGAAGGGCTTCTAAAGGACTAAAGAACAAAGTTACCTAGTTTAGTTACCTAACGGACGTTAATGCAATTCGCTTGTAATCATCAACTATAATCAAACTATCATGCTTTAAACAATGCCACGCTATTATCTTTGTAATTATTTATGATTGTGCATTTTATTGTATAAAAAACTCTATTATTTTGTTACGATTTTTGTTATTGATTTTATTTCTCACACTTCGTAAATTGCTCTTAATCATAATCATGTGCACGATCACCATGATATTATGTCATTGTGGAAACGTGCAAAACGCTGTTTGGATTATATATAGATAAGACATATTAAAGCGCAGTATTCAGGGCGAAGGGGAAGAAAAATTTATAGGAACAAAACGAAAGTAGAGTGAAAATATCTCTGATAGATTTTTGAACATCGTAGCTAATATTTTTTCTTTGTTGCAGATTCGCAACGTCAATGCTCTTTGTTAATATGATATTCGTTTCCGTTATTCCCCCCGCTGCCTCGATGTTCCAAATCGTAACAAAGTAATTGTTCTCGTCACGCGGAAGAGCATCGTACGGCGCGCCTGTTCTTTCACGGAAAATCCCGCGAATGAAAACGCTTGCGCGCTCAGGCGAGATTTTCGCGAAGAGTCTTGTTTAAGACCGCTTTGATAAGCACGTTGATTGCATCGCTAAACGTCGGCATTTTACAGCATAATTTCTCACTCGGCATCTATTCATCTATTCGTCCTTCACTTTAGCTTTTGCGTTTCTGTAGAAATTCAACTACCGGGGTCATTTAAGAGAGAGAGAGAGAGAGATTCTTGCACATCTTAATTTATTTATAAAAGAAAAGTTTTGCGTACTTTTAAAGAATATCACTTTATAGATATCAAATATAGAGTTTTCTTAAGATATAATAAAATATAATACATACTTTGTCGATTGTTGAAGATTTTTTTTTTATATAAGAATATATCCATAATTAAATTCCCCCAAATCATGGAACGTTGATTATTAATGAAATAAAAGATTTCTATGAAAATTAGAGAGTTCTCTTAAGCTCTAGATACACACGCATAAATGAATCCTGCCTACAATATTTAATGGATGAAACGTCGTGGAAAATGAAGGCGTGAACAAGTCATTTTCTGTAAAATCGCGAAGCGTCGTACATTTTCCTCTTTTCGTCCCTCGACGTATTTATCACGAGTAACGAGACGCCGTTCTACGTCTCGAGTGGGTATTCTCTATAAAATTAAAGCGGCCCGGGAGAGATGCGAGCGACAGTAATTATGGAGCGGTTTATTTCTCCAACGCCCGAGTTTAGCAATGGTAGTCTTTTATAATGTGGGATTTTCATGGTCGACGACGCATCTCGACGGCCCGTTTTCGTGTTCCTCATTTATCAAGACAATTACAAACTGTTTCTGACGGCGATAATAGATTCCGCAACACGATTGCGTATGATGGCATTAACGTGTATGAATCATAAAGAGTGAAGAGCGACTGCACAAGCATTCCTTAAGTATAGCATATAATTCACCGGAATGGAGAACGATATGAAAAAATATATACGTTTTGTACTATTTGCAACAAAGCTTGTTGGAGAGATTTGCTTAATACGCGCGTAAATTTTCAATGTAACGATTATGTTAGCTGAGACTTAACGTGTGCAAGCAGGATTTAGTTGCAGTTATATAATTATGCGCGTTTACGTAAAGTTAAAGAGATTTAAGTTAAAAATATTGAAGTAGGGTAAATGCCTGTTACGAAAATATACTTTAGCTAGGATGCGATAGAAGTTATATGTCATTTTGGTAGAGTTCGTTTGATCGTGAAACTTCCGACTCCATCAGGCCGAACAAACTTGATGTATCGTTGAACTTTCCGCATATAGCGAACGTTATATACCTCGCCATTTTGCATCTCGCGATGTACAGTCACGCTGTGCATAAAGCGCAAGATAATATATCACCGAAAAGTCTGACTTAATTTATTAATGATAAAATAAACGTTGAAAATCTCATATACGTTAAAGCATGTACGTTTTATCTTAAAACAAAACATTTCAATAATCACAAAATTATTCGTTATCACACGTAAATCAAACTTAATATAATATGCATTATCTAAAATCATATTAATTAATAAATTAAAGTTGCTAATTAATATTTCGAAAAAGATATTCTCATTGAAAATGACATCAGATTATATATTAGATACACATAATATATTCGTATAAATTCCGTATCGATTCTTGCCATCGAATCGATAATAAAGCAGCGAGGGGACAGAGAATCGCATCACTAGAGAATCGAGGGCAAACCGGATAAGCATCGATTCTTGGTCCCTCGGCTGCTTTGACGGTATGGCCGACGTTTTGTGACGCTGGGTAATATCTGCCCGTGATTATTGACTCGAGGCGATTTCGCTCAACGACCTGACACGATGCTCTTACGGTGGATAATTGGCGATTAATAATCCGACATAACCAATTCTGCAAAATACGGCTCAAACCTTCCGAGTTGCGCTACTTTTATGAAAACTTGCTTTCGTTAATCTTGTTTATCTGGTCAATCGGTCAATCGAATGCTTTTATTTTTGAATATTAAATATGCTATATACATATATCTAAAAATATTACTAGAGAATTGAACGCATTATATAATATCTAGATATTTGTACATAATTAATTTATTCTTATTAATTAATTATATAAAAATATGATTTATGACAGTATGTAAGAATCTATATACATATTTCTAAATGGAGTGAAAAATACTTCGAACAAAATTCATTAGAGTATACAAAAGCAACAAAGGGTTCAGAGTTCTTGATCGCTCTATTGGTCAATGGAAAACGGCCCTTAACCCCGATCCGTTCTTGCATCGGCATTGTCTTCTCTTTGTTAGCTGAGCGAACAGAGTAGCGGGCATTTCTAGAGCGTGAATGTGTAAACGAGCGGTTATTCCGCTTCTTCGCGAACACATTGACGGGTCAAGGTCAATCGCGAAGCGATTGCACCCCTCTGCAAGGTTATTTTTATTCCTGAAGCAAGTGAAAACGTATAGGGTATTTCAAAAGGTGGAAAATGAATTATAATGTCATATCTCTGACGAAATCTCGCATTAAAATTTTGCTAAAGTTTGTTTCAAATTGAATGACAAATATTTCTTTACTTACTTATATTTCCGATGCTTAGTTCAAGAAAAATTAAATATTCCCATTCTGCTTAGATTTAGTAAATAGGTAATTTAGCTGAAAAAATAGTTACAAAGTAGGGAAGACTGGTTGATCAACGATCGATCTAAATTTACTCGTACAGGTCTCCGTTCGATTAACTACTATTGCGGTAGCTTATCTGGGTCAGTTATAAAGCCTTTTTTTGCTACATGATTGCTCTCATGTTCCACCTTTTATAAGAACCGATCATAATGCTGCGAATTTGCAGCAAAAATATGTTGCTAAACAAACGCTTATCAAATATCTAATCATCGAATATATATTTTGCATATTTGCATTAATAAAAATGATTAAAAAGTCGATATTAAATTTACAAAAGCACACACACACATATGTCTATTTTAAACGATTTGTACGGGTTCTATAATTTTAAAAATATAAATAGAGTTCTCTCTCTCTACAGAACAGATGTGAATAAAGTTGCCATTTAATTTCAGACTCCTGTTTAAAGAACGGACAAAGAATAAGATTTTAGTTAAACCGTAGTTTTCTTAGCCTCGTTTCATGGAAAGTCGATGGCATTGCGCAAACATCGTTATTCCACATTCGCATTCGAAGAAGAATCCCGATACAAAGACTACGTGCGATCGTTGTTCGTCGCGTCGTCGTCGTGGTCTCTGTCTCAACAGTTTGGCGTCTCTTTTAAAACGCGGTCACCTCGATTTTTCAGCGGATAAACAAATTAACGCGATCGATCGGAGCGCAGACGAGTCGTTTGCTGGTCCATGCCCTCTCGCGTGAATACGCCTCTGACAGGTCAAGGACGCTCGGTGGAGCTGCAGAAAGCTGCAGGGAGAAAGAGAGAAAGAGAGAAAGAGGGAGAGAGAAGAGGGACGAGCCCAAGAGGCACCCGTTAAAAAATTCACGCGTGACCTCCCACGTTGTCTCGAACGCATATTTCCTGGCTGGCAAAAGTGCACCGTGGAGTACGATCTGCATACGTCTGCGTACATCAATTTCCTGCGTGCATTCAGGCCATTTCCGTCATATAGACGATGTCATTAAGAAAATTGAAAGACTCGCTCGCAATTTTATGCCAGCGATCCGGATTATTGCAAAGTGCACAGTTGATACTGTGTAACGCGTCTCTTCC
>NW_021850289.1:221886-234458 GCF_003651465.1 Formica exsecta
CCGATAAGAGAGCTCATGTATCAAAATAGTCATCTGTCGCTATTATAGACCAACTGTTGCATTTCGGTTTGTGTAGTGTTTATAATTTTCTGGATGATTTGTGATGCAATTAACAGATATAATGTTTAATATTAGCTTTTTTTAACGCGAGTTCTCTCTGTATTCCATGTTGATATTTCATACGCGCGTCGCAGTGTCATGCAAGGAGAATCAAAATAAAAAAGACAAGATTAGATAAAGATAATCTTGCGAAAGTTTTATCAAAGCTCATTTTACTTCCATTAAAGTAAATCTTAATCGTCTTATTTCGTCGATTCATGCTTCTTAGACTCCACAGAGAGTATAAAGACATTTATACGTCAAGAGATAATGTTTTAACTTGAAATATTAAATAAATTCTAAAACGATTGAAATGAAGAAAAAACAAATACGAGATATTTATACAATAGGAAGGAAAACATGGGAAAACAACAATTGTCAGTTAATTGTGTCTTAGATATAATGGTTAATTTGAAACTCCTGTAAACACGCTCACTTTATTTAGATTAATTTATTTAAAAAATATAAAGGCATGTTTTCCTCTTTCAAAATTGTTGCTTTATTCGGCTGTTGTATATTGCATGTCTTGTTTGCCAACGTTTAAAGATGTAAAAAAAGCAGCGCATCTTTTACAAGATATCACGACGCTAACGCGGTTCTCATAAAATCATCCAGACGTAAAGAGACATCCGTGAATTATCAATGATCGTAATATCCTGCACGTTAACATTTCACACTTATATAATATTATGACCTCTTGCGATTATCAATTGAAAATAATTACGCAAAAATATGTCCCGCAGTTAGATGTCGAATGATCTTGGCTGATGGCGGAAATCCGTACGATCGCCGCTCGATGCCACTAATAAATCTGAGAAATTGATACAAATTTTTCAATGTGTAAGAAAAATCATTAAAAATTGTAATGACGCCGAAACTCGTTAGCATAAATAATTATGAGTTTATGTTAATTCCAAGACTATTTTGGATAATTTTCCTTAATGATAAAGAATTTGTCATTGACAGCCGATAATTAAGACTATAAACTGTCATTATAGGATATGATTTATGTATACATATAAATTCAGTAATAAAATTCAATATAATTAGTTATGATATCAAATGATTTAGGTTCTCTCATTGACAGTCGACGCTCATAATCGAAAGTAGAAACAGTCACCGTGGGTTTATAATGATTTAAAACTTTATTGATGTCAACAATTATCATTAAACCATTCTAATTCTCAAACTATCGCGATTAAACATTCAGAAATCATTGTCGATTGTTAATAATCGCAATCAGAAAAATCAGATTAATGAGTACAACGTGAGGAAAATTATGCTCACTCCGAAGTCGTCAGCCGGCAAAAATCTCGCGCACTTGAAATGGCCCGGCATCAACCGATAATCACCATGAAAAATCGCTCGCTCACGACTCGCCTTTGTAAATCTCGGAATATCCGGTAACGTAACGTACCGTTGCGCTGCCGCATGCACACTCCGCAATAGCAACGTGGATACCGAAATCTTGCGCGCACACACTAAACACCCTCGTGTTGTCGTCGTCGTCGACGTCGTCGACGTCGTCGTAGTTGTCGTCGACGTTGTACGCAGTGACGCGTTTCGTCACCCTCGGACACTCTGCGTGCACAGATGATGGTTACGCGGTGCTATGCGTCGCGACGTTAACGCCAACGCCGAGACCGATTCGACGTTCGCGTGCACACTGACACCGACGTTGCTCCGAAGCCGTTGCCTCCACCTCTTCGTCCATTCGCGATACCCACCCTTCTCTCTCTCTCTCTCTCTCTCTCTCTTCACGTTCTCCACGCGCAGTAGTCTCCTGCATCCATAGCCGCCCCCACCGCATTTCTCCCGCTCTCCTTCTTCCGTCCTACCATCTTTGCCCTCTTCCTCTCGCGGTTCCATCCTCTGTCTCTTTTCGTCCCAACGGGTTCCACCAACCTTCCGCCTCCCGCGCTCCGGCCCCATTTTCTCCATCAAGTTCTATATATATGTGTGCGTGCGTGCGTGCGTGCGTTGTTCCTTTCCTGCTTCTCGCTCTGCTCCATAGACTCTTGCAATATTTTCCTCTCTCCTGTTTATCTCCCTTCTCCGTCTATACCGCCGGATTATATATCAGCTCGCTCTCCCCGTCATTCTCGAATCTCATCTGGGAACCACCTACGTTTTTCGCTTTCTTTACTTTTGTTTTCAAGCTTTGTCTTCAAGTTTCCGTGTTCCCGTTCTATCTTCTTCCGGTTTTTCGAAATTTATGCTTACTCTTTTACATGCCCCTCCTGCTTTAACTTACCGCAATCTAATCGTATTACGAGCTTTTTTGTCCACATCCCATATTATCACTTTGCATCTTGCTATCCTACTATCTTCCGCTGTTTTTTTTATTCATGCAAGATATTGCGCGTTATCTCATATATAAAAAAAAAATTAATTACATATATTTTCTCGCGTCTAGATCTAATTTTATCTAGTTACATATTATAATCAATATATAGTTCTTTTTATAATTCGTAAAGTAATTTTAATATAGATTTTATTGCGAATAATTTGAATCTTTGCTCTGATATTTTTAAAAAGATTAATGGGCATCAAGCATCTGCTAATAGGAGAATATTTTAGACTTATTTATTTCATTTTAAGATTATTAAAATTATTGAGGGTTACTGCCAAAGTTGAATGATGGATGCTAATATTCAAATGATTTGATAATGATAACATTAAAAATTCTCACAGTATTTCGCGATCATAATTAACTATATTCATGGAGCTACGTAAATACGCAATTAACATGCAAATTTTAGGAAAGATATCCGTGCTATTGTATGCTAATTACAAAGGATGCAATTGAGATGCTATTGTGCGACGATGCATTTAAGCATATAAACTAAAGTATATTTATAATTAATATTTACTATATAGACTTCTAAATCAAAAGCATATTTTACGAATATACATTATCAAATGTGAATGGGATGGCATGCGAAAAAAAAAAAATTTATTTCACCGTATACGGCAAAGATTCATATAGTTTTTTGCTTCTGACACCATAATTCAATATATCTGTAATGAGAAAATAGGAAGCTTAAGTCTTTCCAAGACGTCTTGCTGGGTTTCGTTGAGGCGTGCAATCATTTTCGCGTTCGTCGTCGCTTAATTTAAACAAAATGTCCGTTCTACTTTATTATTGGTGTTATCGGAAAAACGATATATTTTAAACAACTTGAGATGTGCGGTCCATCGTGAAATCTTATTATGAATATTTAGATTGTAAAAATTTTGCAGTTTTCTCTCGCCTATGTAAATTTTTCATCAATTCTTTTCATTAAAATTAATTTCTCGTTAACAGTATTTGAAAACGTTTTTTCTTTCTTTTTATAATTTGTACGATTTATCTGAATTTATTTACAAATTCACATCACAACATTGGCGTTTCTTTTATGGTGCCGCCAAGGAAACGATCGTGAGTACATAACGCGAACGCGCGCGCAGTGTCAGACACGTTTCTTCTTGTTACGATCATCCCAATGGCCCTTGGTATTTTCACGGAATTGCGCGATATGCTCGTAATGCATTGTGTCGCGCGAGCCAAAATCCTCGCTTCCCAAGCGCGGATTAATCCCGTTTCTCATCCACGGGAGCGTCTTCCTCTTCCTGTCTCGAATGGGTCCCTATGTCTGGCGACACAGCTTCACCACGATGCTTTCCTTGTGTATGAATTCAATTTCTCCATCTCCGCATGAATGTTTGCGCGTCTGCTTCTACCTTCGTCTTTCTCTTCCATTCTCGGCATCTACGACCGATGTACTCTCGTCGGCGAAACTTGAAGCCAAGCGGAAGTGACCGCGACCGTTCGCTTCCTCGCCGGAAGACTGCGAGGATGATCGACTGTCAACAGGTCGGGAACTCGAGTGCATTTGTACACCGAGTTGTCGTTGATACAACGGAAATTACAAGAAGTTGCAACATAATGTGTGTTTGATAAATCTTGGCAAACCGCGATGATTTTTGATGATGCGGGAATGCAAAATAAATTAACGCAATAATTATCTGAATTATTCATTTTAAGAATAAGTCTTGTTTTGAAGCATTATGAGGCTATGAGCAAAGTACAAATATATTTCGTCGATATATCAATTTGAGCAAGAATCCTGAAATGTACGACACTATTGAAACAAACGATTTACTTATTGCTCGATGACATCTAGTTGTCATTCGCCGATCCACGGCATACCACGTGAAAATACCACGTATTCGCGTTTCCGACGTACGCTCCCCTCGCGAACAAATACAACAATCAAAATAATGACGGCCGTAGTTTTCGCAATGTACGCAGGAGAGGGTTAGTGCACAAGGGGTAGGTAGGTAGATAGGTAGATAGGTAGTGCAACGTTTACCGCATGCCAGGATAATCGCTGTCGTGCGGAGTAAACGCGCGACGAGACAATGTCGCGAACAATGGCGGTTCCCCCGGTTCATCCCGCGCTCCTCGGTATAGTTACTCGTGGCTTACGCTCCAAAGTAAAATACGTGGGTGTACGAGCCGCGGAGAAACAGAGGGATAGAGAGAGAAAGAGAGAGGAGGCAGACGATGTACGTACGTTGCGTGATTCAGTCTGCGTGCTGATGGCACTTGCAGACTACGGCGCACTCGACGTGCACTCGCATGTATGTGCCGCAACCACGGCTGCCGCCATACAGGGGTAAAGGAGGAAGCCTTTGAAATTTCCTCCTACCACGAACCAACTGGGATTTCGAGATATATCCGGCGCAATCGGCTCATCGTACATGCCATCGGTCCCCGCAAATTTCCCGTCCCGTTGCATCGTCGTTTTGCCTCTGTCCTATATCTCAGTCACCGGCAAATTTAACTCTTTTAAATTCTCCTAATACAAGAAAATTTCAAAGCCGCTATGCTATATTGTTACGTATACTAGGGCGCGTTAATCTTTAACGATTTAAATAACGGGAATAAATAACGCGCATATTTTTTCAACCCTCGATTAGCGCCATTTCCGAGAGAAAATTATAGTTATGTATTAAAATGCTAAGTAATATAATTTATTTTTAAAAATTGTATAATTTAATTTATGATTGCAGCGTAACGAGAAAACGTGTCATGCAAGTGTTCTCATTTCTCACGCTTTTGCGTGCTATTTTCCACAACCTGTTTGGTTTTTCAAAATTAAACTTGTGGAGCATATATTTTTCGCGAAACGCCAAAACGCAAGCATCGCGGCTGAAAGCGCAAAGCAAGTTACATTTTTTTTTCCGTCGTTTGCCTCCTACCGCATTTGTTCTTCTTGTTTCTCCGTTTCCTTTCAATTTTCATTTTATTTTTTACTCGTTAAATTAATTTTCTCTCTCTGAAAGTTCTTTCGGAGCACACCTCTCAACCTCCTTTTCCATTGCATAAATGCGGGCTTGCACCTCGTCGGCATTATCGTCGTCTCTATGAACGCGCTCTTTTTGCGAAAAAGCATAATCAACCTTTCTCTTCGTCGATTTCCTCGACGATTTAAGTAACTCGGGAATCGTATTCTCGAAGGATCACTCGCAGGGTCAAAGGACTGCGAAGAACCGGCTTCTTACAAACCGGAGCTCAACAAACTCTGGCAGCGATTCAAGCTTTAGCCTCAATATCTCGCAACTACTGCGTACCCTCACAATTATGGGATCAAACTCCCCTGTCAGGATTTGTGGCCAAACCAGATGACTGGAGTCGAGTCAATCGGAATCTTTTTTATTTCAATATGTGGGAGTTGAAAAAAACATGAATCTCGTGAATTTTCAAATAAGAAACGAATCTGCGAGCTTGTTACAATCGAATATTGTTTGTATCAAAATGAAATGAAGAGAAGGAATTCACGAAAGAGTTTTAAAAAGAAATTTTAAAAAAATGTTTAAGAATTTAAATATTTATTTTGATAATATTCATATACTTTTCGAAAGAATGTTTCATGATCGATGCAACATAATAAGTAATATATTTCTGGTTTTATTCAGAAAATCGTTTAATGTACCCTGATATTAATTAATACGCGATAATTTCGCTCATGATATTTCAACAACTTTTATATATATATATGTAGACTCGATTTCAGCAACATCTGGTGAGTCTGTATTCGGGAAAATTCGATCTAAATAACGAATTAAAATTAATACGATATAACTTTGTCGTTGATCTTCAACTTTTTGTACGAATTATTCTTTCCCTCGTCCGGCTTGACGCTGTCTAAAATTCCGAAAGTCATGGACACACGACTTTATTCGACAATACCGCATCGAATTGAAACACCAAGGAGATTAAACTGTGCAAAATAAAGCCTCTCTCGTTCGGCATTTACATCTTTTATAAAGCGCATTATTACCGTTTCGAAAGCAACGCGTTTTTATCTGCCGTTCGATCCCCACCGGCCATTAATCTTTTATCTTACGAGACTAGCGGGGGCAGCTCACGTGCACCATCCGGAGCTCACAATGCGCCGGAATACTAACTCAAAACGGGAAAGAAGAGAGAGAAAAAAAGAGAACCATTTATATTTGCGAATGAAAAACGCGCGCGGTTGAGAGCGTACGACGATGAGAAATGCTACGACGTTTTTCATCGCGGATTATACTATGATTTGCGCGAATTAGACCGGTTACGCAGGAACCACACAGATCGTCACAGCATAGATTTGTCATACGAACGAAATTTGCATGCGATTAATTTATTCGGAGGGAAGGGCAACATTTAATTTACGTCCGACTGCGGTCGGATTATCTGTGAATTTTTAAGTATAAAGCTGACCTGGTTTTTAAAGTATTGTACAAAATTTCTCTAACGATAGAGCGGAATGTTACATAATTAGTCAAAAACGGTATTATTTTAACGTGATGTCAAACAGATTTTTTCTCTCTTCGTAGAGCCTAGTAAAGGGGCGTTAAAATAATGAAATTTACATTGTCTTTTTCATAAACGTCACTTTTATTTTTTTAAACAAAAAATATTATTTATGTAACTGTTTTTATAAACGACTGCTTCGCGCTAAATCTCATTTTACATATTATTAAGTTTACGTTTATAATTTGCAGTTATATTGCGAGCTGTACTGCCAGGCGGTTAGCAAACGAGAATGCCTTCTTTCAAAGGTAAGCTTTTTACGTGTGGTTGCATAAAATTATTTCCATGAAAATAAAACGTTCAATTGTGACGTACGATCTGCTCCTCTGTGTGAGATCAATTTTCAGATCGCCTTTACCGAATGCATAGCACATGACATAGCTATTGGTAATATACTCAAACCGCCCTATATATATATATCAACACCTTGGGTACTTTTACTATGCCGGTAAATGGAAAACAAAATCGAAACCATTCGATAGAAACAGTTCTCTAAAAACTTATGTATAAATTTGACCGAGAAATTGGAAATATTAATCCTATCTCTAAAGAAAAATCTACATCTTTATTATTTTCTCCGAGTAAGTCCGTATTTCATGTGTTTATTCTTTAAAGAATAACCACATGTCGAAATGTATAAAAATCGAAATGCGCAAAGAATCACAAGAAAGAAATTTTATATAAAAGCGTCAATGTGCTATCAAGTTAATATCGCTCGTGGATCATGGGCTATTGTAAATAATCTCCGCATCCTTGATGATAGACCGATCGCAATCCATACGTTCCATTCGCGTATTCTAAAGTTACCGAACAGTTTGTGAACAGTTGCAAAGTTGTAGCTATGTCCTCGATCTGGTATAGATGCTAAACCAAAATGGGAACATGAGAACCAACTGATCACGACAAACTCCAGAAATCTATTATAATACGTTCAAACTCGGTTAACGCTTGTCGAGAACTGGCGAATAGATTTTTGATCCAACGCTTTCCAAGCTAACTTTAAACGCTGCACAAATTCAAATATTTGAGCATAAAGCTCCTATCTTTCTTTGCACGGTTTAACTTTCTTGTTCCTAAAAGAGAAGTTTTGAAATTTTTACACATATGGTTACACATATTTTTGTCCCAGATAATATAATACTATAATAAAATATTTCGTAATTTGATTAATAGAATTTTTATTCTGATGACCTGTGTGAAATGTTTGCTAAAAATCGGGAAAAAATTGCGAGACTTGTGCGGGACGCATATTAAATATCCTATATAACAAATCTACCTTGTCTTGAAACAGACGATCCGTATCTACTAGAATTAACTGCAACAATGCCTCTTTATCTAATAATCTATAAAGTAATCTATAAATACTAGAAAGATATTTTTAATATTTTCGCTAATTGCCGAAATTGTTTCGCAAGAATATATATGATTATGATATATTTAAATTTGGGAAAATTACTTTAGAGACTCTATTTTTTTGACTATTATTAGTTTTTAGCTTTCTTCCTTTTTCCTCTAAGTATCTCTCTTGTCTTTGTCTATCGTAAAATGAAATTTTAATTAACATTGAGCTTCTACTTGTCGTTAGAACAATCTGATAATATTAATAAATACTTATAAAGAATAATAAGAAAAGCATAGAAAGAAGTTAAATATTATACTGCACATAGATAATTTAATTTTTTTTAAATATACGTTCTATGCAAGAAATTATATTTATAAATTTATAATGCGCTTTGCTTTAAAGAAAAACTTTAATAAAATTTGTTATACAGTCACAAAATATATTGTTCAATGTATAATGTATAAATCAGCTATTTTTGAGAACCAATTTTTTATCTCACGTGAAAATTAACAAATCTTTTTTTCATTGTTACGTGATATCATACATTTTATAGAATTGGCTCTATTAATATAATATGCAATATCGCTGTGAGGTGCATTTTTCGGATAAATTTGCTCGTTTTCGTTGTGAATTACGTGATACGCCTACGAAATAAAATACGAACGAAGAACAAATGTCTATGTATAAAATCTTGATCAACACCTGATGCTCGCATTCCCATCACTAATCTTAGTATCAAACGAAAAAAACGATGATTTTGTAAGATATACATATATATAATAATTATTACTTGATCATTTTATTTAACCATTTTATCCTTATTTAATTCATATTAAATTACGACTCTAGATTAAACTAGCGCGCAATCCCTCTTTAAAATATTCAAATAATTCATATTGTATATATATTTAGATTCACCCGATTTTTTCCTCGTGAAAAAGTCTGATCAATATATATTTGTTAATATGATTATTAAATAAACTAAATACGAATTAAAGTATTTTGTTTTTATGACACTCTTTTTTTGAAGATATTATATGTATCATATTTTTTTTTTAATTTAACTTGCACCATTTTCAAGATTATTGGTTGATATACAAGTCGTTGTTTCCTTTATCTACAGCTGTATACATTTAAATAGCGGTCTCTCGCGATAAGACACGTATTAACCGCTCGCATTTTAATTTCCAGCCGCTTAACGTTCATTCGCTGCATATCATGCAGGTAACGCGTACACGCGATATTAAACGTTGATAAAACAATGTGCATTTATGACAGGATAAAGTCAAAGCGCAGTTTTACAAGAAAAGCTCATACTCGTGTCGACAACACGTGTATGTACACCGCAATATACTTATCGGAGATGGGAATGAAAGGAGAAAGAAAAGAAAGAGGAGATGAAAAGTGTATATATAGTATGTACATATTCTAACCATAACACACACCGAAGTGGCATCGATTCGAGGATGCAAATTTGATACTAGAGTGTGCACGACTAAAAAAATTATCTACTTAAAATAATTATATAATATATCTTTATATGTGTGCGTGTTTAATAATTAAATTATACAATATCTTTTTTTGTATAGAATATATTATCATTATACGAAAAAACGTTATTAAGTGTACTCTCTCCTTCTCTTTCTCTCTTTCTTTCTTGTCTTAGGAGTTCGCTTCTTAAATCTTAATAAAAAAAAATTATCTTAAAAAAGACAAAAAACAGAAACATTAGAAATTACAAATCGCTTCGAGGTGACGATATAATATGACGCAGCGGGTTCCACATGGGTTTGCAACTTTCCACGCAGAGCGAAGTTTCACACAAACCTATTTGTCTAGTTTTTCGGAACTTCACCCGCCGTTACTTAAAAAAGACAAAAAACAGAAACATTAGAAATTACAAATCGCTTCGAGGTGACGATATAATATGACGCAGCGATGCATATATTATATGTAAAACGACACAACGAAACTCCGGAAAGAAAGAAGAGTTTGCATGCGAGATAAATACTCGCCCAACTGGAAAAACGCATCACGACGCTTCGTTATTCCAACGCGTCTCGGCATAGATTTTTTTTTTTTCGCTGGACATCACCGAGCGATGAGAAAAAGCGCGAAAGAAATACTAAAGAGGGACGAGCGGGATAAAATTGCGGTGATGAGAGGTGGTGTCCCGTCGGAAAAAGTTATTCCGCAACAATCGCGTGCATAGGGTTTAAATAGATAGTTTGCCGCGAAATAAGTTTTCTTCGTTCTGGAACAAATTACTAAAATTTATATCTCTGATAATGAAAATTCCTCAGATTCTCGAAAGAGCGAACAAAATCAGCGCAACCCGGAAATAAATGAAAAAATAGGGATTTGTCCACGTTATGTTAAAGTAATTCTTACATAATCGTTAAAATTAATTGCGTGTATGTGTGCTTATTTAATATAAATATCATAAAAGTAACAATCAATAATGTCATTGAAAATTATGACGGTGTGGTATAAAATTGTCATGGAATTTCTCATAAAAGGAATATTCGTTGATTCCGAGACACTGGAGCGATGTTTAATCATACATTATTATATGCGATACTACTAGTTTAAATGACGATCATATCTCGCGGGAAATCCGTGTCAACAATGAGAACTCATCAGTAGGGATATTAAAGGGGACAGACGTTATGTAATCAAGAGACGTATAAAGACAAAATGTTCATTCGGATGCACGTTTAGGAAGATATTTTATCTCCAAATCTAAAAAAAGTATCCCGCGGAGGAAAAAGGAACATTTGCATTCTTCCGATAAAAAGTATCACGTACAAAGTTTGTGAAAAAATGAAAGAAGAGAATATAAAATAAGTTTGAAAAATTAATAATTTTTTAACATATCAAATTAAGAGAATTACTATTCGATGAAAAAGTTTGCAAGCAAAGATTCAAACGTATAATTTTAGATCGCAATATCTCCGTAAATTAAGAAAGAGTTATAGGGGTAATTTCAAAGTGAAGAATAGTCACGTTGGGGCAATCTTTACTAAATAATTTATTCACATGGATTATATACGTTATCAGAAATTTTCGCTATAATCCATTTGGTATAAAGATTCAAACTTATAAAATTGCATATTAAACGTAATTTTTAACAAACATTTTACTTATTTAAAGTTGCGAAGTTTTTTGGTTCCTGCGTAAAAAGTACAAGTACGAAACGTTGAGTTTTACGCGCAGATTCTCTTGCTAATAAATTAAATTGACGTCATTGTTTGTCACGTAATCATCTAGTTCGAGCTCGCATACCATACGAGTTCGCATACTGCGAATATTATAGCAGTTTCCTGGCGAAAATTACTGAAACTCGAATATATAATGCACTTCATCGTTCGATGCACCTTAGAAAGAAAGTGCGTCAATGAAAAAGGGGTGAGAGCGGAAGGAGAGGGCGGGGGAGCGCAGGTAAGGAGGGAAATTTGCGAGAGCGCCGGCTAAGGGTGTAACCCGGTCGATAAACCGGGGTGGGTGCGGTCTTTCCTCATCCCCCTAGACCGACAACCCCGACCCCCGCGGTCCAGCGCCTCCTCTCGCTTCCCTCATCCTCATCCGAGTCGACGACCGAACGTCGCTGCAGCTGCAGTCCTCGCGACGGAATTTCTCTCGACGACATCAACCCTCCTCGACCTCCTCCACGACATCGAACAATTTCTCCCTGTCTTTACCTCCGGCGGGATGTATACGGAGAAACGACTGCTCCCGTATTCTCAATAAGTAACACGCATTGAAGTGTGAAAGTTTCTGACAAATTAAGCAATAGAAATGCTAGCAATTTTTTATTCCACGAGAATAATTATTACAATATGTGCTAGTTAGAGCACAGACGACTGTTTAACAATACTGGCTCATAATTTGTCAAATATTAATCCTTGAAAATTTTGCGAGGAAGAGAATAAATCCGTTATAATTAATTCTTTGTGTTGCAATACGACTTATTTCTGAATCTGAAATCGCTCTGTATAACAAAGCGTCGTCTTTTACAACAAAGCATTTCTTCCGAAGAAAAAGACATCTAATATTCATAATAAAAGGGGTAAGAAAGAGAGAGAAAGAGAGAGAGAGAGAGAGAATCGAGACTTTTATCATATTTTATGCGTCACCGGGGTATGCGCGCGCGCGGATGTCCTACGGGACGAATGGGCTTAGAGAAGAGTTCAGTAGAGATTAAATAGCGACCGACGAGTGATAGTCGAGGATATGCGAGAATAATGATGGAAAAATGTTTTCCCTACATTTTCATCTTTCACAGGT
>NW_021850289.1:236003-263656 GCF_003651465.1 Formica exsecta
TTTTCATCTTTCACAGGTATACATCGGATTCTTTGTACTTCCGGGAGTACTTGCGAGAACTGCGTGTATATGTATGACTCAGATGACGTTCAAGAAATTATACGAGCGTAACGTATGTAAAGGGAATTAATGTGAAAAAATAACGTTTCTCTGTATTTGTGACAATAAAAATTTTTTAAATTTGTTTATATAAAAAATTATAGTGATAATGTTTTTTATTATTTGCGTTATGATATTAATTTATCGAGGTAACTGCATTCGTTAGTTTTCATCTTTTCAATTTGTAACTTATAAAGCATATTTTTTTCACGTTTCAAACGTCAATATGTCAAAACTAATATTATCGATCAATTTCCTTCTGTTTCTAAAACACGAATATATACAACGATAAATCCGATCTCGCGTAAACTGTTTTTGCTCTTTTCTCCCTCTCGGGATTGGCCTCGTACATGAATCCGGAATACGAGCGAGCTTTGTAATTTGCCTCGCGCGTTTCAGAAAATAGACAAGTAAAATTTGCTTCCCAGAATTACAAATAAACTCGGTTTAACGCGATTTTAATAGCGATATTTTGATATGGAACTTTGATTAGACATCATCAAGTTGCCATAATTTCACGGCTCATAGAATTCCGTATGGCGGGCGTAAGAGTTCGCTTAAAGAGAAATTTGTCTGAAGCAAATTCACGCTTCGTTTATCGATTCTGTCGCGTAACGATCTCAATTTGTCCATTCAAATTAAATAGATTAAAACAACACTATACGTAAAGTAATTCAATACAAAGAGATTATTCTGTTTATGTGTGTGTGTCTGCAAAGAATCTGAATGAGATAATTAACTTTTTTATACAATTTAAATTTTCGCAAGTGTACCAAACATTTCTCAATATTAATTTTCGTAATAGCGATTAAAGAATGCTTTGCATATGTTACAGTCAAAAGAATAATTGACGCGTAAATTACATAAAATATAACTTATTTATTAATATCGCGTACACAAAAGAATCTAATATCGCTTTGATGAAACAAGATAAAAATAAAAAACATACTACATTAATTAAAAGCTTTTCGTGAACATTTGAAAAACATCTTGAAAACGATATATTTCAGGCGAATATTTCAACGAAAATTTATATGAGAATTGTGATTGACTTATTATAATGAGATTAAAGCGAGCTTTCTATGAAAATGCTTAAAACACCATTTTCTGTGAATTTTACATTAAGTTTGCTATCTAGGGAAAATAAAGATTAAAAGTTGAAACGTGATAGGATTAAGACCACGTCATCAACTCGGTCGCAAGTTTGAAGAATTCTAGCGAGATTATAATAAGCAGATTGTGAAGTTGCTTGTTCACTTCTTGTCATGGAAAATTTGACAGTCCCATATTAATCTGACGCAAAGATAGTATGCCGTATAATTACGTGAAATGATCGAAAACGGAAAATTAATTATTTCGAAGAAAAAGTGTACATAATATTTCTAAATAAACGAGATTCCAAGGCCCCTAAACTTTATCTACTATATAAACTAGATATACATTCCTTGCTAAATGACACTTTGAGAAGCATGTTCTAGTTAAATTATTTGTCCGGAAACGTTTACGGAAAATTTAACCGGCGGTTGATAACGAACGTTATCTTTGCGCTGAAAACTTTAATTAATTGTAACATCTGAAGAGGTACAATTCGTAAAAGTTAAATTTTCTTCGCGATGCATACGTGCGTAAACTTTGAAAATAAAACAGATAAAATGGAGGAAACAGAACTCTGATAACTATATTCAAGAAAAAGTTAATTTGAAGGTATCACACACCTTCGTTTTTACGAACCGCTATACATTTTTCAGGAAATATAGTTCGAAACAGAATCGTAGATTTTATGCATTAAAATTTATTTCACTATCCGTTTTTCATATTTTTTCTATAGAATTCTTTTTATAGAAATGCATATATCAAGAAAAAAAAAATGCAAGTATTTTTATCAGAAACAAGAAAGATATACTTCTACTAATCAAAGTCTTTTCAGATTTGCCGATTTTCGATGAGTTTGAAGTGACTTTTGTTCGTTGAAATTTTAATGAGAAAACTTACAATCTTTTCAATATTAAAGTGATATTACAAATTAATAAAAACTCTAATAAAATATCAGATTTTATTTAAAATTAATTTTAGATTAAATTTCCATTAAAATAAAGATGATTTCAAACTAATGAAAAATTAATGATAGCACAGATACCGGAAAAAATGAAAATTTTGTATCATTGTAATTACATGATATATATGCATAAGAATAAATCCGCGAAAAATATAGATAAAGAAATATAATAATGTCTTTGAATATAAAAGAATCTCCAAGTACATATATAAAATATTTTTAAATAAATTTTTATATTTATACGAATCTATACTGATTGAAGAGAAACACATGGATACAATAATTAAATCACTGTTGTTCAAACACAAACGTAATGTTATTTATTTTAAAAAGGATGCATAAATTTATATTCCAAACGCGCGTTCTCAATGTTCTCAAGAAAATGCCAAGTGCTACGTTTTATATCTAAATTTATTTCCGTTAGAGATTTTTGCGCGTACCATGACTATTTTTTCAAAAAAAAATTGGATTTGCTACTTCGTAGAAACAAGCTGCGTAAATATTGATACCGATGTTTGCACGAGTGGAGCAGTAGCGATCGCGCTCGATGTTATCCGAAGCACGTTTGCGGCAGAGTAAACGAAACGGGCGAGCGAATGGTGAAGCATACAGCCGGTGGTTCTTCACTATCGAAGGAACAGACCACCGACGAAGTCGATATCGCAGCTCTCTGCTTGCCACCTGTAGTTACGCACCTCGTCACGTCATATTCTTATCGGCATTCGCGTATTTTATCTTCAAAGAACTGTAATACCAGATACATAGATATCGCGTAACAGCTGAAATTCCTATCCTATGGTGTATATTAAAAAATTCAAATACTACTATATATCGTGCATGCACGGGTGTATGAAATTTTAAAGTTTAGCCCGCATCTATTTTTTGAGCACTTTAAATATATATATATATATATATATGAGCTGTTTATTTAGAAAACGATGTAAATATTTGGTCAATAAGTGCGTGTATATTTTAAAATATCTTAATTTTAAATAAAAATTTTAAATTTATAACGTTTGCAATAGTTTACAAATGCACAATTAAGGATTTAATAAAAAACCGATGTATATACCAGAAATACAAATTTCAATTTTGTAGACTAAAAGTTGAAAGAAAAGTTAAATTAATCATTTTCAAAGAATGATTTGACTTTGAATGAGTACGTCTTATAAGAATATATTAAGCGGATTCAAACACGTGGAAATATCCAAGACTAAATCGATATCCATCGTATATATTTGGCCGTGTAATAAAGCAAAGAGAGTAAATTTTGAAAAAGTTTCAGGGATAGAAGAAAGTTTCATACACACTCGATATAGCAATTATCCCGCGAAACGAGACTGGTACAAATTCCATTACTTTTTACATTAATAGCTATAGTTAATATATAGTGTAATTAAAAATCAATGCAAAAGCTTTGATGCGTCCAATATATGTTATAAATATCCCATGTATGTGTGACCTTTCGATTAGCCTGTTGATGAGCTACTGTAATCACTTAACGTGTAATCGTGCAAATTAGATTGGATGGACTATATATATTAATATTGCGGCTGTCACGTTATTAAATTGTGAACAACATATTGTATTCATTATTATAACGTAGCAAATCAAATATGTATATTTTACATTAAAGTGTTGATTATGAATCAGCATTTCGTATAATCAATGCTTTTGAAATCTCATTTAAAAAATATTTTTTGGTATAATTATTATTGCTTGAAAACAAAATTATTTGTTTAGTAATATTTTATACTTATGAAATAGAATAACACTGTCACATACACATATTTAGAAATATTACACATATTTTTGCATGAGTTATTCGTTAAATCTCATTAAACTGTGATATTACATATATGTATACATATACAAATCCGATATGCGAACAAGAGGGTGAGTTTATGATTGAATGCATATAACATAACCCTTTAAGAATATTAATAATAAATTATGGCAATAAACAAAGCTACAACTTATATTTCATATTTTCGAGAACTGTCGATATTTCAACGAAATCGCGTATAGCTTTTTCGGCTGGGATTTAACGCACGTCTGACTTCATCTCGTTCTTTTCGATTGGAATAAGTGCATCGTCTGATACATCCAATAGTGAGAAGATTGACTATAAAACACCAGTATATCCCGTACTACGTCAAAGTGCATTGACTTTATCCAGTATTAACGCATTTTATCATCTTTTCCATAAATTCTTTTTATTGATTTCATACATGACGCACACTTCGTTCGGTTTCTTAAATTTTCAGATGAAAAATAAAAATTCATAATTAAAATATGTTTATATTATTGCGCAATATATTGATCACTTTGCGATCTTTATCACCATGGTATTAATAAAGTTTTTCGTATCATCCGAAAAAGCTCACTCTTATCAAATTTACGAGAATGCGACACAAAGCCGGAAAGAAAAAAAAAAAAAAAAAGAGAAAGGAGCCAAGTAGACATTCGCAACGATGCGAGATGTACTGAGAGCATCGCGGGATACGCGTATATTTCTAAACTAAAGAATATATCCTTTTCATCGACGGTAGCGGAAGTAAAGGGCGCGAAATGGGAGAGAAGCTGACTCCCTTTGGGATTCGAACGGAACGAAACTCGGCCTGAGAGCAGCCCGATGCTACTCGGGACTTCTGAGCACGTAACTCGACGCCCGGATGGGAGAGCAGAAGAATAAGAAAGCTTACGGGACGACATAAAGGCCTTCGAGCCATGCACTGGCCTTCCTTTTGTCTTCATTCGTTCGTGCTTTCATCCTATCTCTCACCGGCTACGTTACTTCGTTTCCTTCTGTTCGCATAAAAATTCTCTCGACGGATTTCAAGTAGCTGCTTCTCTCTATTCCGACTTTGTCTATCTCGTCTTCGTTACTAGATGAGAGTGTCGCATTTTTGTAAAAGCATAACGCTAAATTGAAAATGGCCACGTATGAATATCCATCATTCTTGTGACAAAGCATCTCAAAACATAACTCACGAGACAAAATCAAATACGCGTCTAGAGACGCGAATATTCTTATGTACATTCCCGTAATGCGAATAAAAATAATATTCATTGTTGCATATTTAAAAAGTAGTGTTACATATCTATCTAAAAAAAGAAAGTAATAATTCCAAGAACAAGCATTTTAAAAGAATTCTTATACAACTCGTACAAACTTGTTTATATCTTTTGTATGTCGAGTCTTCGTATATATAAAAAGTATGAAGAAATGGGCGGAAAAATAAAAGTAATATTCGCGAGATGCCCAGTGAGAAGCGCGAGAGTGGATGCAAAAGAGAACAGGCTTTTATCTCTCATATCGCGAAAAGAAATAAAATGTTCGCCGATTAAGATTGGCCAATGCGATACGGTGAGTCGAGGCCGCGGTCGAATTTCAATTATTCAAATGTATGTACTTCTCAAGAATTCTCTCGCTTCTTTTATGATCCTTACGATCTCCTCATCGGACACGATGTGAAACTGTGTCTGTTATTTCTTTCTCTCCCCTTTTTCTTCACCGATAAAAACAGAGATACCATGAAGACGGCCGCTTCACGCGCCGTCATTCATGAATGATACGCGAACAAATCGAAACTGCGTTATCGATAATGCCTTTAAAATCCAGCCATCGTAATTTCTCGTTTTTCTTCTTTTTCTTTTCTCTCTCGAACGACTGTCGTGAAATACTTTTCCATACGGATCGATTCACGATAACATCCTGACTTATTTCGTCTCGCGCGAAAGTTCCTCAATTCAAAATTCTTTCAATCAGTTTTTCCTCGAGTTCGGATGAGACAAGTATAAATTTAATTATCCATGAAATTGAGGTTGCTCCTTGAGAACAATTTTTTATTAATACAATGGTATATCAAGATGGATCGTGACCATTTTTCTCCTGACCTTTTCTCTTACGTTATCATAAATCACATCATCGCGGCAAAGTTAATGATACCCAGGACCAGGTAGTTGACGCCAGGTAGCAGTTTTGTCCAGAAAAAAAGAAGATAAAAACGTAATCTCGAGACGTCAAACACACAAGCCGGATGTTGGAGAACGAAATGAGAACGTCAGAAAATTCCCAGCTGGTTAAGCGTGAAGAGGCCACCGCCGGCGCCGCCGCCGTCGTGATGTAACCCCGTGGCACTCAGTCCTGTTAAAACATTTACAACACGGAACGCCGCCGCTCTCCTGCATTTTCCATCAGGTGGCGAGCGGCGAATACGTATAGATTAACTTCCACGAAGCCTCCGAGGCATCGGCTGAATTAGAGGCTCCTGTCCCGCGCGGCTCGGTGCGGATGCAATTTATCCGCGAGGATCGAAACACCGTAGACCGCAATTAGGTCACCGACGTGGGTCACGGCGGAGGAGATCAATTTAAAGGCCGTGCCGCCGGCTCGAATGAACACTCGGCCAGTCGATGAATTTCAAGGCAAAATGCGCGTCGCATCCTCGAACTTGATCCACTAATCTTACTCGATATAGAAGAGACATCGATTGTATTTTGACACGTCATAAAAAGAAGTGTCAAGATACAGGATAAATCTTGGTGGATATAAAATCAATTTTTCGAATAATCTTGTAAAATGTTCAATATTTTAGTAATTACTTATCAATTAAAATTCTATTAAAGTTAAATTGAATACAAAAATATTTCTACTTCATTTTTTGAGATTTAAAATTCGATAGCTTTGTTCGTTAGAGTTTCACATTTTTACCAAATTCCAGTGTAAATGCTTATGAATTATTATGAATTTTACAGAGACAGCTATTTAATCAAGCTTACTTATAAAAACATATAAATTAAAAATTAAGTTTATTTACATTTCACATTTATGCATCTATATCTATGTATACATAAAAAGTTTTGGTTAAATTGATTAATTAAATTATATTATTTCTGTTATTTGAGTCTCATCACGTGTATCATAAATGACAAGAGAAAATATTTTTAAACACGAAAATAGATTTAAATAATATCATGCATATCACAATAAAAAATTTTCAAAATTTATTATATTTTTCGAGACTGACATTTTTGCATTTCTGAAGAACGCAATAAACTTTACTGCGGTACAGAAGATTTAAATTATTCAAATTTGCCCCTTTCACACATTTCTCCCATTCAATATCGATTTTTAGATATAGTCTAAAATACACGTTGACGCGTATTTCTTTTTTCATAAGCACTCCAGAAATGGAGTTTCTTAAATTGAGATGTATAAACCACTTCATAAGCTATAAAATTGCCCGCTTAATTATCTCTAAAGGTCACAACATGCCGGATATCGTAATTAGGTCACCAGTGTATACCGCAATTGAAAGCCTATTTAAGCATACATCCATTATCCTGTGTCATAAACCATCAATATGATTTATGGCCTAAATTTATCGATATAGCTCTTAACACTTAAATTTATTGTATCATCTAGAGTTTTGCAAAATTTTCATGCATTTTGAAAATTATCAAAATTTAAATTAATTTGCTAATAAAAATTATAGGATCAAATAAAAATGTACATAATTAAATTACAAGATGCAAGGATAAATACACAATTTAAAAAAAAAAAAATGGAGGCTGATAATCATTCTATTATATGTCTAAAATTCACATAAAATGCAAAATATTCAAGAAGATATATATTCAACATAAAAGAAATTTAATAAAATTGAAATGTGTGTGTGTGTGTGTGTGTTTACTTTGATATGGAATGACAGTTTAGCGTAAAGTCTATTAACGAGTCTATTATATTCACAATATTGCATAGAATATGTTTGGAGGAGATATTCCATATTCCGTAACGAACCCACAAAATCCGTCGTTTAATTGTCTCGGAAGATCGAATTGCGGTTGTCCTACCACAATTAGGTCACTGTCCTTTCCACAGTCGAAACTCAATCGAACGGCATCTACAGCCTTCAATACCACAAACGATAAACAATCAATCCCGATTGACATGGAAAATATTTCCGCTATATAAAGTTTTATCAACCACGTGCTAGTTGCGTCGCAAATATAAAATAAAATTTTTGAGATAAAGATGTTTCTTATTGCATACATAAATCTCATTTGCTCGTGGTTCTAATGACGCGATTTTAAAGTTAAATTAATATTAGTAATAAGATGATTGTAATTGAAAATGCACAAAATACACTTATAATATTTTCATTGCTCTCGTGATGATATATCATATTATCTTGAAATGTTAGCAAATCTGTAATATATATCACTGTGTAGTGAATATTATTATATGAGATGATATTACATGGTCTCTCTCTCGGAAAGTTTTACAGCGAATTTAATCTTACAAGGGACGATATCGAAATCCATCTTGCGGGGCGAAGACAGGCTTAGTAAACTTTATTCGTTATCAGTAAACTATATGCGCGTTCGTATTATTTGCGTTATCTGAGTTATCATCTAAAAAAGCATTAGAAAAGGAGGAAAAGGAAATTTATATCGACATGCCAGATGTCCATCTGGATCATTACGAAACGCGAAGTCTTAAACTTGCATCTTCTTACTTTTCAAATATAAATGTTTATAGCAATGATTGAGAATCGAAATAATTATGTTTGTGTTGCAAAAATAATACGTTATTTGGCATTGTTTCATGCATATAAAAATGAAGTGAAAGATAAAAATTGCAATCGTTTAATGCACGCTTTATCGAGAAGAGATTTCTAGCAGTTTTGTATTCAAAATACAAATTATAATATGCGATAGCTGCTAGGATCAAAACATTTTCCATAACTGAGTCACCGTAATCGTGTACTATAAACAGTCGCTCATCATATAGCAGGAAGTGCATCCCTATATCCGTACCGTTATCGTAAAGTAAGCGCGTGAGACAATTTATTCATTGCATACATATACTCCCCAAGGCCTACACCATCAATTTAAGATCCTTTTTACTTGAGGGAAATATAAGCATTTTTGACGTATCCGAAATACGGTAGAGATACTCACGGGAGTAAATGATGCTTTTCGATATGTTCGCGGTGTATTATATGTTTGAGAATTGCTTTCGTATCAGGGGAATAGATAATTATGATTTTATATCATTTATTGCTTACAGCGTTCGTGTAATAAAATTGTAGGAATAACCTACTATAAGACTTTTGAAATAGAGAAAATTTAATTTGTGTGCCACATCCAGAGAACATCGTTAAATGCAGATATTAATGTTTAATATAATTAAAAATTAATTATATAAATTTTATGAAAAATTATGTAAAACAATTTTATATTTATTTCACGTATGTGTTTAAGAATAAATTTTATATTTAAAATTTTTTACTTTTTTCGATAGATTCTCTATTTAATTTATTCAATTTATATTACAGTTATAGTAGGAGATCTATCATAAATCCATGATATATATCGATTATTAGTAACTTGTATTAGGTTATACAATCAAAGGTTTGTTATACAATCGTTGTAATGACTTCCATGCACGTAGATAGATCGATAACCGTGAGATGAAAAATACGGCCTGATACAACTATTGCTCTTGCAAAAGTTGGAATGAAAGCGCAGTACAATAAGCAGGTCATGATATTGTGTAGTAACATACGAAACTTTCATTCGTGTGCTCGCATCATTATCGTGAAGAAAGCCATTATTTACTCGTTAGATTCTTTTGTGATGATCGGTCCTCGGCTCTTTTTTATATTAGCACTATATGTGCGGTGAAATACGAAGACTATTAAGCATTTAAACAAAAATCCAATGCCGAAAAATGACGTGTATCATTAAAAAACAATGACGTTTCGAAACTGCAAGTAAGAAAAAACTGCAATAATTTAGGCGCACGCAAAGATCGATACAAAATGCAAATTAACAAGTGACGTCGCAGAAACTCATTGTTGAAAAACTCATTTCCAGCGTAAAATTAACATTTACGATCGTATAGAATTGTTATGTAAAAACGTAACACTTTTTATGGAAACGTTTAATAATTGCGAAACAAAATTTAGCAAATTTTTTCACTTTATTTTTCGATGAAATATTCCATTAAATGTATGGCGTTTGATGACTAGGACATTGTTAATTGCGTTGGCCAAAATAAATGAAGATATGTGTATTAGAATTAGGTCGGCACCCTGAAATATGTGACACTGGAATATGCATGTATTTATCTATTCTATCCACGTATATATGTATATGTGTGTGTGCGTGTATGTGTGTAGCGATGAGAAGATAAAAAGTACAAAACCATCTCCCTCGACGCTTCTGTAAAGCAGCAAAATTCCTTTCGGCCGTATTATCTCATTTTCACGCAGGAACAACTCTTGGAGGGTTGCCGGGCAAATCTTTTAACCCTTTTTAGGGTAAAAGTGGACGGGGGTTTTTTAAATGTTACAGAACTTTATAAAGCGACGCTCGCGGCATGTCGCATGCTGCTTAGCATTTGATCGTGATATCTTTACGAAAAAAAGGAAAGATAACTTTGTGCCTATAATAGCATTTGAAACAAATTCGATAGAAACACCTATATATCTTTATATCATACTATTGTCAATGAATGTTAATGTTGCCAAGATTGAATATCAATTTATTAAAAAACCTGTTCTCTCTCTCTCTCGTATATTATTTTCTTTTGCAAAAAAAAGTAAATTTTTTGTGAGTATTTGCAAATTAATAAATATCTCGAAAAAAAATTACTTATATCTTATTCTCGTATTTTTCTGCTTTTTACAGATTCAGTTTGTTAATTAAAAAATCGTGTGAAATAGTGTGTTAGAAATTTTTCCATATGTGAAATTATTCTCGCTTATTCAAAGAAAAAGTGGATTTAAGTAAAAACTCTACAATTTGAACAAAAAACATTAATCTGAAAAAATATATATTATACATAAAGTCAGAAAATATTTGAATTTGTTTCTTTTTCTTCTCTTTGCCCCTTTTCCAAAGATCTTCTTTATATATTCTTCTAGTTGCATTAGATAAGAATTCGTCAAACGGAAACAAACTATCTGGCGGGATGAAAAAGGATGCGGGATACACGAATTTACATATGACTCGTATAATGCGAAACTTTTTCGACTTTAAATCTTTCAAACTTTGTGGCATCCATTTTAAACATGCCAGGCAAGTTTCTTATAGAGTAAATGCATAGGTCATAATGCGCGATATGCATACGTCAGGGCAAGACTAGAAAAAAGTGAAGAGAAGTTTCGTGCATTTAAAAACGTACTACTGATTCTCCGATGATTGTCGGGCAAGTTTAATCCAGTTGCTCTCAGTGTCGGATAATTTCAGATAATTATAAAATCATCTCTAACAAAAACAAAAAAAAAAAAAAAAAAATTGCGAACAAGTCGCAATAATTCTAACTATTACATTCCATCAAATTTTCGGTTAAAAAAAAAAAAATTAATGACTTTTGGACAATAATGACGCACACGAGATGTTTAGATACAAGTGCGCTTGTAATTTGCTACGTCAGTATAGTTTTAATTGATTGTTATCGTGATGATATGATTGTTATGATTCTTATTGTTAGTATTACTAATAAATAATAACTAAATATTTCCGTTGGGGATGTTAAGCCACACCTCTTCGTACGACTGTCGGATGGTTAAAAATTGCTATGAAGAGACTATGCGTGAGACATTAAAGCGGACAACTATGTGATTAGCAACCGCCATTATTGAGCCAAAACTTCGTGCTGGGTTATATGAATGTGATGCGATTCGCTTTCTTACCGTCCAACGACACGCAATGCCTCCAGACGAATATGCGCATCTCTGCGAGGTCCGAGAATCGCGTTTCTACCTGGATCAGGCTAACTATTCTCCCAATATTCTCTTTTTTTTTTCTCGTTTTATTTTATTACGAAAGATTTGTCACACCCGCATTGCCGCGCACAATTATCGCGTCGGAGAAACAATTTTTCGCGTTCGATATTAAAGCGATTATCGTTCTGGCTGTCGCCAGAGATTCTGTTCATTAAGCGTAGAAAGTGTGTTCCCGTTCGTTACTGTTTTCTGTGGATTTTGGCACGTTTTGTGGCACACGGTCGATCCAATTGGAAGACTCGGTGACCCGGCGGGTTTTTAAGGACGCAGAGAACCGTGCAATCTAATGATGCATTCTGATCAATGAGAACCGGCGACTGTGTACTCTTGGCGGGCACCCGGTTGACGAATAACGACAATCATCTTCATCGATCCCCGTCGTTCATCCATATGAATGAGACACTAAATATATCACGGTCCTGATGCTCCTCTTTTGCTACCCGAGATCGGCCCTGGCAAAACCTTATGTAGCGAAAGCATTCTTTTAGCTCCCACGATTGCACTGGCTATTTATTTTTCTAGACTCTTTGCACCTTCGCTTCTTTTTTAACGATATAATATAATTCAATTATGAGAATTATTCTCTCCAAATAATATATTTATCGCGTCTTTGTAGCTTCAGTTTTTTTTAACTGAAAATATTTCTTGGTCTTGAAATGTAAATAATAGAAAAAAGAAGCAGGATTTGTTGCTTGACAATAAAATTAATCTTCCGTGTAGAATAGGAGATCACGTGTGAGCGAAAGAGAGTTCAGTGCTTCGACAGTACAATGTGATTTTCGTTTTGTATTAATGTACCGATTAATATTTCAATAGAATCAAACATTTACTTCAACCCACTGACTAATGGAATTTTATATTACGATCTTTTTCTCGCGAATGTTATTTATTACTATTCATTATTATTAGTTTTAATTAAATTAGTTTTTATTAAATTTATAATAATTTCGAACAACGAGAATCCCATATCACTTTTAACTCATAACTTTCAAGATTTTCTAAAATATGCTATCTTTCTCGAACATTCTCAGATGATTTTACCTTTCCTCAATGATTTAATGAATTTTCTCTTTGCTCCTTTATCGTTCTTTTTTATTACGTTTGCTTTCGCGTTTTAAATCAAATCACTCATTCACATTGTTTACTTCGCGCGCCTTTAAATTAATTTATCGATTCAGTCAACAACCTCTCTTTCTCTCTCTCTTTCCCTCTCTCTCTTTCTCAGGTGTACTCTTTTATTCCCTTTAAGTCTCTTCATTTACGTCATGTCCGATCGGATGCATTAGCGTGCCGTTTTTTTTTCTTTTGCATTTTCCGTCGCGAGCCGACAACCGTGTCACCGCCGGAGAATAATATCGAGAATAGCGGAGTGTCCGTGGAGGTCCTCCACCGTGGCGATGCTACGCGGCAGGACGATACGACGTAACTGCTCTCACGAGGTCGGCTGCCCGCGAACAGTAGGGTGGGACAGGGTGGGCGCACCGACTGGAGGTCGCTGTGCGGAGTGTGTGCACACACCCGGGACTAAGGAAACTGAGGACCAACTACTGTGCGGAACCGAGATAGAGAAGGAAACTGTTAGTTGGAGGGAGAGAGAGAAAGAGAGAGAGAGAAAGAGATGGAATGAGAGGGGATGGGGGAGAAACAGCGAAGTGGAGAACGGGGTACGTGCAACCTGCGCGCAAGCGCGCTGCAGCCTCCATGGGGTGTAGCCGTCGCTGCATTGCCTAACCGTCCACCGAGATGCATATCCTAAGTCGTGGACAGGTAAGGATTTTCCGCTTTATTCGCTCGTATTCTACTTTGCGTATCCTTTCGTTGCATCGCTCGAGCCTTGACTTGCTTTTTTTTTTTTTTCCTCGTCGCTCGTCCTGGTGAACGATCTGGACCATCTTTCCCGAGTAGTATTAACACGAATCGCATAATAATAAACGCAGGAAAAGTATGTATATCTAACCATCCGCCGACGAAAGATATCAATAATATTTATTTATTTATTTTTTTTTTTTTGTTATATACCAGCAGTATTTTGAGAAAAATAATATTTAAAAATATTATGTACAGCGTGTCCCAAAACCATCGGATATTCTTTTAATTAAATTTAACTTAATTGTGAGAGTACTCTCTCCCCTTGTTTCCGAAGAAACCTATTATTCACAGCCGGAAGCGCAATCTTTAAAGTCGAATATCTTGGTTTCAGATATTCAAAAAAGGAAAAAAAAACTGTAGTTAGCATCTTTATAACACGATACTTTAAAATTGACAGATAAGATAAGTTTACGCGAAAATTCGATTCGATTAACGAGGACACGAAAAGCTCTCACTAGATACTTTCCATATTTCGACGCTTCAAAGAAATTTTTCCTTCTTTTTTTACGGATTCAAAGTATCAGATATTTTCCTTACAAATTTATAAATTTATCTACCGTTTTTCCGGAATCAAATTTGAAAGGAAGACAAACATACACTCCATTCAACTTTGCTCTTTTGATCTGATCCTCTCATATACGATCTCATTTCTCATATCGCCTGTACTATATGCCGTTATGTGAAATCTGAACGAATTCACAAAGCGATAAATTTACAAAGCGATTTAACGACATCCGTCACGCTAAAAAGTTTCATGAGCATACATAATTAATCAAAAAAACAAATGCTTAAAAAAAAATGCTAAATATTTAAAAGTTGATTGCCATAAATGTTTTGATATTATCGATTAAAATATTACTTTGCAACTATTTTTTAATAGTAGTAATTTATTTTGATAGTCATCAGGGAGGTTTTAATAATCATGCTAATGCGATCGCTTCCACCTGTTAACCGCGTGAATTTGATTGACGTTTGAAATCTGTCGCGTTTGATATAAGACAAAAACGAGAATGGTAAAAGAGATAAAAGAATGTAAGTGTATGTGTCATGCAAAAATGAAAAAAATCTCGGTACTATTAATAATGATTAATGATCCTCCTATAGAAATTATCTATCCTAGTCTTGTTCCTTGAGTTTATCGGATCAAACGGGATTGACCTGGAAGATTGAACAACTTGAAGAAATCGCTCTCGAGTTTCCACGATATCTAACAGACACTCATATCAATGCCCACTCAGTATTGTAAGATAAGTCACGAGGAGATATCGAGAAGAGATTTGTGAGAAAGTAAAACGTTACAACTATGTCAAGATTATTGCAAATTTAAAGTCAGTTTAATCAAACATCTTGCTTTAGAGTTTGATCTATATGAATTCTTAAAACTCAGCAAAAATGATAAAAAATAATTTAATATATCGATATATTTTTTTTATATAAATTAGCCAAAACAGTTTAAAAAAATAATATAATCAGTGCAATATATAGCATATAAAAGTTGTACAAGCTAATTACTTCTTAAAGTAACGTTAACAATAAGTATAAGGCATCCAATCTAATTAAGATTTATTTAACCTTACGCAAAGTTTAAGCCTGCATTACGAAACAACTATTCATCTCCTTTTTATTACTAAAAATGCGCGCTCGTATATTACTTAACTTGAATTATGTGAAATAACAATTTATTGGTCCTTAGACTTTTTATTAATATTTTTTCCTTTCAATATTTTAAAAATATGATACTATCACACTTTTTATCACCTCTATAATTATGCAATTTTTAAAATGTTAATTTGATGATTATTTTGCATTAATTTTGTCCGCAATACTTTAGTCACGTTTAGGGCGAGCTGCATCTTCATTGCTGTAGCTTATTGATAATGTTGTTAAATGATGCTATTTCTCACAGAGAATAGCGAAATTGGAGTAATTTTGCATTCGTGTTAACGTTGTCATAAACACCACGTTAATAGTACACGCGAATCCTCACTTAGAGCGTTAGCAAGATGTAAAACGGACTTGGCGTAACAGCGCGATGTTACAAGACCGGTCATTATTCACACGGCCGAGTGACATTTTGATGCGCTACATCTAACATTTATCGTGCCATCCCTCTCTAATTCAGGATCATTATACAACCTTACGGTAAAACAGGGAATAGATGGCGAATCGCCCGACAAAATAATCCCAAACGAGAGTAAAGTAAATGAGGGAGAATATTGGATAAAAACTGTGGGTGGATTCTGGGGAGATATTTCTTTCCCTGCGATTTTTTTTCTCGAAGTTGTAAAAATAATTAATTCGAGATGAACGGAAAGCGCAATTCTCTTTTCGCGTACCTTTAATTTTTGCATTTTTCAAATCGGTTTTAATTATTAAATCGAATATATATTGTACCACGGAAAAATCAACACAATACGCTAATCGGATAATGAGTTTGATTGCAAATATTATATATGGAAATCATTTACAATTAATATAAATCTTTTACGTTACTGATAAAAATATCTTTTTAAAGAATAAACATATTATTTTAAAAAAACTATTGACTTTTCTTGTTTTAATTTATCACATTATATTATTTTATTTACATCATTTATAATGATAATTTTAATGTATTAATATATATATATATATATATATATATATATAAAGTATTATTATATGCATATACTTACTATGTTGCGCTATGACTCGACAAGTATACTTGATATTTTTATATTTTGCCACACATTTGTTTCCATGTTTTATAATGGTTTTTGATTTACAAATATGATAAATCCCGTCGTTGAATAACACGAGCGCAAACATTGCGTATGTTTGTTAATACATAATACGACATACGTGGCAATATCTATTATATATATATATATATATACACACACATTATGTAATACTGGTCATTTGACCGCGTATCTCAGTTTTCTTTGTTTAGCGAAAATTAAATGCAGTATTAGCGACTTTGCATTGTGACGATACTCATTATACGGTAATTATTTATGCTAACAGCGCGCCTAAGTTTGTTTCCATTATCTTTAACTATTAAAGCGTTTCAACAATTCTCGCGACACTGACGACGCTATACATCCGGCTAGGTCTTTCAAACTTTTCTCGCCTTTCTCTTAAAACTTTCGCACTCGCAACTTTAAGTATTGGCTCAAACCATAATGACCTATAGGACAAACAAGTCGGAAAACTTTTTGCCAGTCTGACGTTGATCCGCCTTGGCGATGGTTATAATGGGATACAATACTTATAACGATTTTACGTAACGCGTGAGCGACACGATATATCGGCAAGAGATACAAAAATATGTTGAGAGATATCAATGTGTTCACAGGCGATTGTTATCCGGTCGAATAATGTGTTGTAGGATAGACGAAAATAAAAGCACGAGGCATCCAAACTCATCAATGAGAATAAGGTTTTATGTTCCTATATATGTATAGTAACTCAATGCACGATGAATAATATGCGTTCAATTACATAAATCTCATCTCAAAGCCGATAGATCCGTGATCGCCTGCCATCTTTTTGCACGTATCTTCATAATTATATAATTAAAAAAAATATATCTTTCATAAAAAGGAATTTTTCTATATACAGGGTGATTCAAAACAACCTTCTGTCCTTACAATGTCATATACCTGACTCAATTCTAAGACGATTTTTCCTTTGCCAAAATTTTTTCCGAGGCTTAGTTTTCAAATTATAAGCCAAAATAATTAACGAATTACGGGCCGCGTACGCGAGGCAGGCAGGGACGGCGCAACTCACCGTCCGATGCTGGTGATTACGTGGGCGCTCGCTGCGATCAACTGTTTGCTACATGCGATGGGGTGTATGTGTGAGAGAGAACGTATACGCGTATACACACACATTCTCTCTCTCTCTCTCTCTCTCTCTGTCTTTCTCTTTTATACCCATCGCATGTAGCAAATAGTTGATCGCAGCGAGCGCCCACGTAATCACCAGCATCGGACGGTGAGTTGCGTCGTCCCTGCCTGCCTCGCGTATGCGGCCCGTAATTCGTTAACTATTTTGGCTTATAATTTCAAAACTAAGCCTCGTAAAAAATTTTGGCAAAGGAAAAATCGTCTTAGAATTGAATCAGGTATATGACATTGTAAGGACAGAAGGTTGTTTTGAATCATCCTGTATATAAAATTTGTCTTATTATAAAATTAATTAAAAATATCATGTCCAAAATATTATTCAGTCGACAATTTTATGGAGATAAACTTTCACGAGGTCAAAATTAAACTATTAATAAATAAGCTATTAATAGTTATTTTTTATTTTCTCTGAACGAATATATGAAAGCATAATTTTAAATTTGTGCTTCAGATATTGCATGAAAAAAAATATGCAAGAATTATTTCAAGCACATATATTCGTCATATCCTTTTTAATGAATATTTCTATTAAGAACATCCCTTATTAAAACATGTTTCATATAATGCTAAATAGATCATTACGACATCGCGAAAGAGTCTTCCCATACTCTCGTATAAAAATAGAAATATCTTTGTCTGTCTTCGACGTTCTTGAAGAAAATAAAGCCGGATCGAAGAGAGGATCGGCGGACAGGATGGATTTTTAGTTGCCATCAAAGACGCGCTCTCGCCGATTTTTAATTAATGTCAGGTCACGAAGAGAAATGGCACCCCTATTACCGCCGTGTTTTTCAGACTCTGAACGATCTCGACCCTGTCGTTTCTTGGAAAGAATCGTCTATCGAAAATCGATGAAGTCGTCAGCACCCGATGGCTGCCTTTATTACCGGCGCTTTCTAACGTTCGCCGCGCATAATCGTTGATATATATTGGCAAAGTCATATAGACAGCTGATAAGCAAAGTTACCTCGCGGATCTCACATGCAGTGTCTGCAAATCCCTTCATGTTAAGTCAAATGAGAAAGAGCTAATTCTTGAAAATTGCGCGAGCAAATATTTCAATGTACATAATAGAAAAAATAGGGTATTCTTCGGTGAATTTAAATAAAATGACTAATCTTATGAGAATATATGTGAAAATAAGTTAAAAATTATTAACCGTCCAATTCTCCTACGAATTACTTAAATAATTAATAAATAAATAATAAATATGTTTTCTATATATTTTACTCTAAAATTATGCAAGGCGGCCAATTAAGCGCTTAATTGGCAATAAGAACGTCAGCTGTCCTGACATGAGCTCCGTTATTTTAGCAAAAAAATCACCCACTTTATCTTTCTTGAAGAACGTCTTTCTGCGAAGAAGACAAGGAGCACTCGTTTTAACTAAGCTCTCGTATTACGTCCGTTTACATTTCACGAAAGAAAGGATTATAAGCATTTTTATATGGATCAAGTATGAGTTACAAAAAATGAATCACATCAACGTCTCGCCATAAATACTAAAAAGTTTTGGGTATCGTTTCTTTGCTCATCTAATACAACTGAAATATCTTGACACCATTTCACATTTTCTTAAAATGACTGTGTATTCGTATGTTTTACACACATATCTCTCTCACTCATATAATAATGTTATCAGAGAATATTACTTGAACATATCTTATCCTACAACCTTAATTGTAAAAGCTTTTAATTCGCGAAAAAAATATTTATTATTTTCTGCTTCAAATGTTTAATTACATTTTTCCTGGCTAAAAAGGTCAACTCTCTAAATTCATTAAAGAATTTATCGTTAGAATCTAAGATGTGTTATAAAACATGTAGCATAAATATGCGCGAATATATCGCGGTGATAGCGACAATTTAAAAGAGCCAGGCGAACGTTTATACTTCTTACCTTCTCTGCCAAACTTGCGCTTCTTTTTGCCGCCGCCACCTCCGCTGGAGCCGGACGAGCCTTTGCTCGAGCTCTTGTCCTTGCTTTTCCAGCGTCCGATCAACATTTTCCGCAGCCTCCTTCTCAGCGTCTCGAGGGCGGCGTCATCGAAAGCGACGCGGGCGCGGGTGCGGGTGGACGCGCTGCGCGCGTTCACAAACCGCAGATGGCACGTAGCCGCGCGGTACACGCCGTTTGATGATGCGGATGCACGCGATCGAGATGCACGGATCTCATACGTGGCATCTCCGCCGCGCGACACCGCCGTCTCGTCGCGTCGTCCATCGTTGGCGAACGGGAAACGTGCCGCCTCTATCGTCTCCGCGCGAATCCGCCGACGAAACCGCGAAATTTACTCGCGAACGCGATTCCGCGTCTCAGGACGTTGATTCTGTATCTGTAATTACGTCACGTCCTAGTTGCGGGAGCACGAACACGCGGTATCCTTTCGACGGTTACGAAGGGGATATTCTAGCAAACACACGTGTCATCAATTCATATGGTTAGATCAAATATTGCGTGCTTATATAACAATTATAATAATAATTAATTCTCTCTTAGTCACTTCCGAAAGTAATCATTGATTATATATAAATATGCTTTATGAATATCCTCTTTGTAACTATGGTTATCTAAAGCAGTTTGCGAAGCACTTTCTCAATCTGGAATGTCGCGCAATCACGAGCACACGATTCCACTGAAGCAATCTCTAATCGAATGATGCAACTAAATCGTCTTCGAAGCCATAAATTTGCAATCGCACGTTTTGCAACTGAGAACGATATTGTCGATTTCTAAATCTATCCATTAGACAGTTGCGAAAATCGAGAGAAGCTGAAGGAATTCACGGCTTTCTATAACAACGTTTACATATAACTTTTTTCCATTGTCGAAAGAAATATATATACATCCACCTACATTCTATAAACGAAAAATGAAATTTTATCAACGACGTTAGCGAAATAAAGATGCCGTTATTGAGAACGGAAATCTCGAGATATGAGTCGCGTTATGTGAAATGCGTTCAAAATTAAATCCGATTGTATCGGGATGACAAGACCGATTTTGGGGTAAGATCACGCGGATCGTCGCCGGCGTTCCGGCGCCATTGACGTCGCTGCCAGCTTCCGGTCGCAAAGAGTTTTACGGGACCGTGGATGCGTATTCGGGCGTGTGCTGCGAGCAAACCGGATCAGTGGGTCAAAGAAGTGACACAGCCCTTCGCACACACACACAGTAAAGGGCATCCCGTCATAACAGTTTCGTACAACTTTATTTATCCCATCGCTTTCCGACGTCTGAAAACGGAATTGTAGACGCTTGCGAGAGATAGACTATGATGGATAGTTTGACAAAAAGGACGAAGATAACGCGCTCTACTTCTTCGACTACTATGAGTCGTCTCTAGGATTTATGATTTTTGTTATTTTCCATGAAAAACTTTCCTACATTATTCTATCAGAATTTTGCCAAAGGCGTCGACTGTGTTAATTAGACGTCATTTATTATTGTTCAATATCAAAGGAGCGCTAGGTACGATAATACGATATTTTCAACCTGCAGAATTTTCAAGATTTATAACTTTCCCCTCATCTATACTCATTATTCTATCATTATTTACAAAACGCCCATCAAAATACCGTGTTAAACGACAAGTAGCATTAATCTAAAAAATGTAAAAAAATGATTCCAAACAAATCACATTTTTAGTATTGAATTCATCATTACAACATAAATTCATAATATAATAATCATATTAATTGTTTGGCACAATCAGAATCGTGATAAAATCAGATTATAATTAACACGCCACATTTTCATTGATTAGTAATGTTAAAATTATATTACGTAAATGATAATTTCAAATTAATAATCTATATAACGTCACTTATTGCAAAACTCACTTCAATGACAATTCCATTCATGGTTTTGTCAAAGCAAATGAAAACGCGAATCGACAAAGTCTATAAACTCCCTTTCTATAAATGTATATAGCAGTTTTAATAGACTGAAAATTTCCGTCTCGTCCTACAAAAACTATAATTGTGATAATTGCTTTCGTTATTTAATATAATAGAAGTAAAGAATATTGACGAGTCATGCTTTAGAAAGAGAAGCAATCATTATCGATGCTGCCCACATAAGAGATCGATTCATCTTGATATTAACGTGATGTAATCTGACGATACCAAAAGCGAACGAGAAACTCAGCGCTACGTACCAGTTAATTAATGAGGCTAATTGGATCTTTTACTTTTTTTGGCAAAACGGCAATTAATTGCTTTTGCGGATCGAAGCGCGGCCAAGTGAACCGTTATCTCGATATTTATCGCTTTTCGGTACCTTCGACATCACTGAATGTCAATAGAAGAGATTCGAGTCGACGCGGATCATTTGATCGGCACTGCCCTCTTTTGACCGTTCATCCCTCACCTGGCCACTTTACTCTCTGAATTTGTTGATCCTGATTTATGAATTGCCGGCGAAACTCTTCCATAATTGGAACTTATATTCAGCTACACGCTTCTCAAAGCGCGCCGATATCCTGCTGGAAAAATTCCAAATAACGAAATAATGATGTCTGTAACCTCAAGTTACGCTTTATAAACATTGGAAGCGATCATATTATTGATCTTTAAAAATGTTCTCTAAAAGAAAATAAAGACAATATCAGTATGATTGAAGCCGAATAAAATTACTGGTTAGTTTTTAATATTTAGCAACTAGAAAAAGCTTTGTAATCAAAATAACAAATAAGAAATCCAGAAGCAAATTAGTAAGTATGATATATATTGTGTGAAAATAAAGACTAAATTTTTTTTCAATTTTAATTTCCTTAAATTACGATTATCAAGTATCTCTTATATTGATTAAAGACAAAATTTACTTAGAAAATAAGTTGTTACTTTCTTATTTTTGACGTCGTATCATACATAATATACGTAATATCTATGATACATGTTTGTGTGTCGGTAATATTCATACGTAATTATATACGTATAAATATCATTTATATAAGAGACAGAATTTTTCTTAGAAATAATGTCTCAAACGAGAAGAATATAAGTTTGGAAAATAGCTACTACACGCTAGTCTACATGCGATAACAATTACACCGAGGTCAAGGCACTCGATAGTTCACCATATCGACGCTGCTCGCATCGGACTACCGGCGACATATTCCGTTCTCCATTTTCTCGCAGAGCATATTCGAAACTCTTAATCAATGCGATGCGCAAATATGATTGTCATAAAGAGAGAAATAATAGATATCGCGTTCACATTTTAATGATCCTCGATGCGACGATTATTGGCGAATAACGTTTTTCGCATCGAACAAATTGATAATAACAATGGAGAAGTAGAGAAAGAATAGCCGCACACGTTTCGCACTGTGCCGCAACATAACCGTAATGAAGATGGTCGGGAATTTTACCGGTTACGATTAGATGCATCGACGACGAAGAGTCCGTGGTGAGGACGGCGACGGTCCCTCGCGTTTGCGAGGATCGCGGTCGATGCGATGGTCCGCGACGGGGGACGAACTTGAAAGACGAAACGCACCACCACGACGACTGCGACCACCACTACCTACACGTCGTTTCACGGGACGGCAGACGTAGCGCACCAGCACCACCACTAACTACCTGGACCCGGCGATTTTCTCCCTTAGCTATACGACAGCCGAGATGTCTTACGCGACTTGTCTTGCGAGACGATCGTACGCGTACTTCTTGTCCGCGACGACTCACGGCGACGAAGGTCGCGATCGATCGGTACTTTTCGAAAAAGACTCCCCCGCGTACGACAAGGGTCGAGTGTGGGAGACACGGTGACGGTGGGATACGAACCACCACCACAACTACCAGCTACCGGCTACACGCTACACGCTACACGTCGTTTCACACGGTGCACCGGCACCGGCAGCAGCACCAACGGCAGCAGTGGCAGCACCATCAGAGACTGCGACCACCACTACCTACACGTCGTTTCACGGGACGGCAGACGTAGCGGCAGCAGCGCACCAGCACCACCACTGACTACCTGGACCCGGCGATTTTCTCCCTTAGCTATACGACAGCCGAGATGTCTTACGCGACTTGTCTTGCGAGACGATCGTACGCGTACTTCTTGTCCGCGACGACTCACGGCGACGAAGGTCGCGATCGATCGGTACTTTTCGAAAAAGACTCCCCCGCGTACGACAAGGGTCGAGTGTGGGAGACACGGTGACGGTGGGATACGAACCACCACCACAACTACCAGCTACCGGCTACACGCTACACGCTACACGTCGTTTCACACGGTGCACCGGCACCGGCAGCAGCACCAACGGCAGCAGTGGCAGCACCATCAGAGGGTGAGAGGAGTACATTGCCGGGACGCCCGGAGAGTCCCGGCTATACCATCTCCCTCGCCACCCTTCCCGGCCTCTTTCTCTCTCCTTCTATCCTCTCGTCGAGTGACGTCACGGGAATGGAGTCGGGGATCGATCCCGAACGCCCACCTAGGCCGCATCCTCTCTCTCTCTCTCCCGAACGGTACTGACCGGATAGAAAACATTCGACCGTTCTCTCGCGACGACCTCCAGCGACCCCCGGATATACGTATGTATGTACCCAGCCGGCACCCGGCACCCGGCACCCGCCACCACGCAACGGAAAGGTGCGCAAGGGCGTAATTCCTTGCCGGATGGAGCACACCGTTCCTCCAGCCGGTGCAGCGCGATCTCGCGAAGGGATGAAACGGTACGCGGGAAAATGGAATAAGGATAAATGAAACGAGAAGAACGCGCCTTGTCAAGGCACAAGTTTCACAAAAAAAACTATTTTCACGTATATGTTGAAGAAAGGGGGGAGGAGAGTTTAATACATAATTTCCGAGTAAAGAAAAATTATCCTCTTATTATTATAATTTGGATATTTGAACGTAGCTTTGCAGAATACTTGTATATGAAACGCGTTTATCCTCGTAATGTTAATGGAATTTTTTTTTTTTTTTTTTTTTTTTTTTTATGCCGTCAAGAAGTGACTGAACTGTAATCTACCTTGAGATTGGTTGTAAACTATCATTAAGTTGTAGGACAAAATATATAAATACAAAGATTTATTGCAAAATGTTAATAGATTGTATAAAAATTAAAAAAATGTTTTGATTATAGAATTATTTGCTTTGATTTGTATTACTTTTTATGATAACACAATCTTTATCTATATATATACATATAGTCATATAAACGAATAATGTAGTGATCCTCAAGTAAAATTATTAATTTCTTTATTGCTCAAACAAGTATATTATATTCTTATTGTTGCACGCACAAGAGAAAATAAAATTTGATTTACAGTAACGCGTATTATAAACATTTCCTTAGAATAAAAATATTCAAATTAGCAGCGGTATCATTTTCGCATCGGTCTGAAAAATATTTTAATAATTCGAAAAAATTTAAACAGTTTATACGATAACAATTATATTCATTGTCTTTTTTGGCAAATGTAATGTATTAATTTTAATTAATTAAAAAATAATATAAATATGCGTAAGGATCGATTAACCTCGTAAAATAAATTAATTATCATAAAAATGTCGATATATGCACAATAATATAATTAATGAGAATAAAGTTGATATACCAGTTAATGTGCGCTCATTGTTTCCTCCTTTACGAGGTCGGAATGCGTTTTGGCACGACTCTCAATTCCGAACATCGAACATTCAAATCTGCATCTGCGGATCGGTTAATCTGCATAGATATTGCACCATGCATCGCGCGTGTCGAAATTCGGCAAACTATTCTACTTCCCTATCAGGAATTCTTTTGTCCCCGGAAATCGCTTGTGCGCCAATTCAGCGTTCAAGTGGCATTAAAAGAAGGGTAACGTCCTCGTCCATCATCTTTGATCTCCGATTTTTCGTCGCTAGGTTTAGAGGGAAATCCAACGAAACCGACGTCTGTGACGTCTGAGAGAAAAGAAAGATGAAAAATCTTTCATTTTTTCGATTAAAAAAAAAAAGCAAGCTGAAAGGATTCGATTATCGATTTCGTTTCTTTGCCTATTCGATTATTAAAAAGAAACATTAAATCATTTCGCTGTATATTATACATATATGTATAATTGAGTATTTAGCAACTTTATAAACATGAAATCTTTACTCCTGTCTCTATTCAAATAGACAAGATTTAAATAAATTGTATTAAAATTAATTAATTTCAATTATCCTGTGGATATAATATAAAAATAATAAGGCACGATAAAAATATCAGAAAACTATTGTAATATGTCTGACGGCGATAATAAAATATAAAAATAATTCTTATCTCTCTTTTTTCACATCTTTTTTTAACGATATTTAACGAAAATCAACTCTCTCTCTCTCTCTCTCTTTTGACACACATATGATTAAAGGATATTAATTTGTGTAAAAGAATAATTCGTGTTATTTTTAAAAAGTACAAATGTACGGACACAAAAGAAATTTTTAAGCATTATTGTATATTAAATCATATCATATTATGATGCTATATATTTTCGACAGAGAGCTAGCTTAAATAGTAAGTCGTGAGAGCGATGCAGCCATTCTGTAAAAGTCTCTTGGGAATCAAAAAGAACATCTTTGTCAGGCAGCTAGATTTTCTGCAACGTATATCTAGAGTTGCGCACTTTCTGTATATGTACTTTCAAAGCTATAAAATTTTAATATAGCGCAGTACGACTCGTGGATTTTACATAAACAACAGTGAAGGTACTTGAAATTACAGTTTGAACAAACAGATGACCACACATTTCGTACGTTGCTACGTTTTGCTTTTTTATGCATCTACTTTTCTTTCTTATTCCTTATTTATAAAATAAAATTTATCCACACAAAACAATAGCACTTTTAAAATGTATCCGCCGATTTGATTAAAAAGTCATAAATAAACATGGATAAGATGTGTAATACAATGATACATTTCATTAAAAAGATATTATATGCACACACACACACACACACACACACACACACACACACACACGGATATATAATAATGAAATAAAAAAATCATCATAAATTTATATTTATATATAATATATGATGCAGGATTATTATATCGACAATAGAGATTTGCGCGAAGTTGCGTTTTCTTCCGTGTAGGCGATTCGACGGTCGGTGAAGCGACATTTTACGCATCGGACATTGTACGCGTTGAACGTTTTACACAAGTGCAATGTCAGTGACCCTATTTATTTCAGTCTAGAAGAGAACTATTAATTGTGACTGTTCTCTGTTCGCCTTGTGGAAAGACCATCCAGAGACATGATTCTATTCATTCTCTAATAGTCTCTGTCTAATATAAAATAATATTGCTTCCTCGCTTTTATATTTTGTTAGGCGTCTGTGGAAATACGTCGGATATTGATGCGCATTTCTATCAAGCAAGAATTAAAGATGGAAAACCGTAGACTTTATTTCGATAACACGTATCAATCTTCTGGTGATAGAAAAATGTCTTTTACGTATTTGCTATATTATTTATTATATAAATTAATTTGCTTTTTATCGATTTACTTTTATTTAATTCGAATGTAATATCTTTACAATTATTTTCTTGTATTTACTTGTTTATTTTGCGCGAATGTTTATGTGTTTATATCGCGAAAGAGATCTTGCAGCAGCCTATGGAAAACGGAAATCTAGGTAAGATCTTTTCGCGCATATTAGTGTATTCCATTCTCTGTATATTCGAAGAGATTCAAGCTTATGCGAGAACGCGATGACGCTCATGCGTTCGTTTCTCTTTTACTCCTCTTCGGTCGTGAACGTGCTTTACTGAACGTACGATACCGCGATCCGTCTTAACCTCTTAAGAGGCTCATTCGAATGCATGGTCATACGCCGTCATGCCGTGCGGTTTGCATCTTGTTTAAATCGAATTACGACCTGCAAAGCACACCCTCATTCCGGGATTACTCGCCGAAAAAGCGTCCGGTCTATTCTCGCGACTTCCC
>NW_021850289.1:263693-266106 GCF_003651465.1 Formica exsecta
GATGATAAATGTAAACGATCTTTGTCTCATTTTGGCGGCTTGAATTTTATCACAATTTACGAGATATGAGTTATTATTATCTCAAAAATTCTTCCCTTGAAATAATTATTTATTTCAAGCTTTTACTTTAAGTATTTAAAAAATTTCGAAGTTATTATTTTTTACAATAAAAATTCGATTCGTATGAGAAAATTAAAAATAACATTTTTTTCTCTAAAACATTGTTTATAATAATTCGGCGTATTTTATATTAATAGATAAATTTAATATATTTTGTAAAAATGTGAATATAAAAATTGACTCACCCTGCCGTCGTTGACAGCCGCGTGGTTCCTCGCTGTTCCATCGGACCGTCGACACCTCGTTGCAGACGTGATTCTTAGCACTATTTTCACGGCGAGAGATTACGTGGGGATCCTTGGGCGGAGGAGGCAGAGGTCTGTTAGCGTCGTACTCTCGTTGCGGCCGACTGCTGTTCGAGCGAAGAGTCAGATCCGCTATGCGAGTACCGTACAAAGCAACGTCCTGATTTGCATCGCGTCCATCTTGATGCAAATATACCGAGTCGATATCCGAGGCGCTGTTTTCGCTTTTGTGTCGCCTAGTGGGCGGTTCAGGTGCCGTGCCATGCTTGGTTGGCCAGCTACCCGTCGCTAAATCCGGTCCGATTTTCGGTTGATTGGAGAAGCTGACTCTCTTGGGCCCTGTACTACCGTACTCGACTGATTCTCCTCCTATGAGGCTTCCCCTCTTAAATATCGGATGCGGCGGTCGAGGTTTGTCTTCGTTGCCGTCGTTGCCGTCGTTGCCGTTTTCCTCGTGAATCTCGCTGGCTTCCGGTTTCCTCGGGGACGCCGAGATGCCGGTTGTTTCGTTCGTGGTTGGCCTCTAAAACATTGTTTACAATAATTCGGCGTATTTTATATTAATAGATAAATTTAATATATTTTGTAAAAATGTGAATATAAAAATTGACTCACCCTGCCGTCGTTGACAGCCGCGTGGTTCCTCGCTGTTCCATCGGACCGTCGACACCTCGTTGCAGACGTGATTCTTAGCACTATTTTCACGGCGAGAGATTACGTGGGGATCCTTGGGCGGAGGAGGCAGAGGTCTGTTAGCGTCGTACTCTCGTTGCGGCCGACTGCTGTTCGAGCGAAGAGTTAGATCCGCTATGCGAGTACCGTACAAAGCAACGTCCTGATTTGCATCGCGTCCATCTTGATGCAAATATACCGAGTCGATATCCGAGGCGCTGTTTTCGCTTTTGTGTCGCCTAGTGGGCGGTTCAGGTGCCGTGCCATGCTTGGTTGGCCAGCTACCCGTCGCTAAATCCGGTCCGATTTTCGGTTGATTGGAGAAGCTGACTCTCTTGGGCCCTGTACTACCGTACTCGACTGATTCTCCTCCTATGAGGCTTCCCCTCTTAAATATCGGATGCGGCGGTCGAGGTTTGTCTTCGTTGCCGTCGTTGCCGTCGTTGCCGTCGTTGCCGTTTTCCTCGTGAATCTCGCTGGCTTCCGGTTTCCTCGGGGACGCCGAGATGCCGGTTGTTTCGTTCGTGGTTGGCCTTCCGCATGTCACGTTGAAACTGGCACGCTCGATATCGCCTCTGTGAAAGTGCGGAGAGGCGCTCTTGGATCTTTGCGCGTCATATCCCGCGGGATCGCGCGGATTTATAGATTTCATCGACATCTCCTGACGATCTTGTAGCGCTTGCTGCGGTCGAACTATCAGCACCGGTTGATTCTGGCCCTTTTGAGTTTGCATTAATGGCAGTTTTCCGGTCGGACTCATCTTGAGACGTTGCTGCACGTTGCTCCAGTACGATCTGTCGCCGTGAATGAGAACAGGTGTCATCGCAGCTTTAGAATTAAACGTCTGATTCGCATTAGGTGATATCAAGGTCGCCACGGGACTTCTCGTTCTCGTCTTATTGTATGTTCCATATAGCCTATCCTCCATCGCATTCCGCTCGTAGATTCGCCGCTGTTGCTCTTCGTCCAGTCTCTTCAATTGTTGCCAATACACCGCTTCTCTCATTTCCGGTAGATCGATTTTCGGCGCGATCTGCTTTGGGCCGGAATTCGCCGATGAAATTGCCGATTTCCGATGTGCTTCCAATGCTTTTTGCTGCCAATAAAATGCTTTCAGGTGTTGCCTAGTCTCCTGTTTCGAGGGTGACAATAGCATGTATGTCGAATGACTTTGTTGACCGCTCATCGCGTCGGCGATTCGTTGAGCGTACAAAGGCTCTTGTCCTCGTCGCGATTGATACTGTCGTTGACGTTGCTCGTAAATCGATTCATGCTGAAGTGCATTCGCACTCGTGTATCTCTTGTCTTGATTCGCCGTCGGTGATGATTGTTGATAAAAGTTTTGCGTCGATTCGCGTGTAGGAGATTGAACCGCT
>NW_021850289.1:266133-277184 GCF_003651465.1 Formica exsecta
CCGCTCTTCTTCCAGATTCATCGGATATTTGCTTAGCTTCCGAGAAACACGACTGTAAATTTTGCGATTCCAAATTCTGACCTTGAAATCGAGCTATTCTCTCGTCGACGTCGCGGCATGATTCGGTCGAGCTGTACGGATCTGGTGGCAGCTGATCGTTCTCGCGTTTATCTTCCTTCGTCTCCAAGGTCGTTGTGTCGCTCTTATGAAAAGTCTGTTGTCTGCGGTGTCCATAAATCGGCTCGGGACGTGAAATGCTTTTCGAGAAGCCAAAAGACGATATAGTTTTTTGCTCAATAGATCTCCTCATTCCTGTGGCGGAAGAATTCTGGCTACCGTACTGATGTCGCACTTCAATTGGAACGATGCCAGAGATACCCTCGCGCGAATCCGCTATGGGAATGGGCGATTCCGCGTCGCAAAGCCTCGTCTCGTTCGATGGCCGAGAAACTCGAGACTGACAGATGGTTTCTCTCTTGGGCGAGGCTATCAAGATTTGATCGTTTGGTTGTGATCTCCTGGCTCGAGATCCCGCCGACGGAGACGTCACTATTGTCATTCCATGTTTCGACGGCGATACGTTCTGAATGGATGTTCTTTCAGTTTGGCTGACCGCTGTTGAATCGTTCTTCGAATGTGTATCAAATTGTGTCTCGTGACTTTTTAAGCAATTCTCACGTGATTTTTCGATCTCTCGTTTTGATTCCGCTTGCATATTTTCATCATCTTCGAAAGAATGTTGGAAAGAGCAATTCTTTAAGGGCGATTGTCGATTCGATGAACATTTTTCTTCGTAAATTAGATTGTCTTTCTTCTCCGGCGAATTCTCTCCCATATGATCTGATGCTTTCGTGCTTGAAAAATGTTTCTCACGACACGGTGATGGAGTTTCGTCGTAAACGTGTTCTTCAGCGTAATTAATGGATGACTGGGAAATTACCGGTTGAGCTTCGTTCTCGTAAATTCTTTCTCGCCCGTCTTCGAAGGTTGATCGTTCGGTAGGAGAAGTTCGGGCGCTGCTGCGAGGCGAGTTCAAATAATACTCACCGCTCTTCGAGCTAGAAGGCGAAAACTCGCTCTTTTGACTCGAATTAGGCGTGCAACTCGAATCGGCGTAATCGCCGGACTTTTGGCTGGAACCAGACGATGGATACTTGGAAGTTCTTCCAATCAAAGGCGCTTTCTGAGTCTGATTTACGATTGATTGTCGAGTAATCTTAACTTGCGCGGGAACCGATTGCGGGGTGTTGAGTAAACCCGCCTCAAGATTGCTATCATTCTGATAAAGTTCGGATTGATTCTGGTAATTTTTGTTATCAACAACATCCACGCTACTGAGATCGTCGCATAGTTGACCGATGCCATCCTGATAATTTTCGTAGTTTGACAGTTCTAATCGTGACTGTGGTATTTCAGGCAGCGGTCTATCGACAAGAAAAACAGCTCGAGGTCGTAAATATCGTTCATTGAGCGGCGCCGAAATTCTACCGGAAGGTCCGTGATTTCTTTGGAAGACATAATTACGACTGCCATGATTCGATTCCTGTAAACTGTGCTTGCGTTCCAGGTAGTTGTATCGTCGACCGTCGTGTTCTTCGCGTTTCTGCCTCTGCTCATATTTTCTAATGTCAGGCGAGATAACAAATTGTCCGCCACGCTCTATCCATCTCTCGTCCGGCGCGATTGAGCTGAGACTTGAATCGGCAGTATACGATCTCTGATTTTTTGTTCTGTCGCAAAGAAGTCGCGTATCGTCCGTTTGCAGAAAGTGATCGGGTGTACTGGTGATCGGCCCCTGTTCGGGAAACAATTCGCGCTTGATCTCGTCCAACCTCTCATCGATGATGGAACCGTTCAAGCTGTTATCCAGTTTGACGTTTTTCTTGATATCTTCATTTAGATTCATCGTGTCCGGTGATCTCGTGTAATTTCCATTTTGCTGATAACGAGCGAAATGCCGCTCGTCGTATCTTTTTCGTTCCTTCTGCTCCTTTTTCTTATAATCCTTTCGAGAATGTTTCGGCGAAAAAATGGCCGGTAAAAGACGTCGAAAACCGAGCTTCTTCTTTTGCTTCTCCTCTTTCTTCATCATCTTGGATGATCCCGGCTCCATAGCGAATTCTTTTATAAGATTAGCGTAACCGTCTTTATTGCGATGATCTCGGAGCACGAAGGTCGAATCGGTAGACTCCTTTGAATTAATCACCGTAAAGGAATGAAAAAATGTCTTATCGTTTTTTTGTTCAATTAAATGTTTCTCTTTTTTTACCACATTAATATTCTTTTCATAATTATTTTTCACTCGATTCGAATTTGTATCGTTATAATTATTGACGCCTGTTGTGTCATTAATGTTTTTCTCTTCTTTCAAATTTTGATTTTTCTTTTCACAGTTTACCGCCGTTGTCGTGAGAATTGTATTTACTTCTTCATTCCATTGAATGCAATCTTTCACTTCTTCGTTACCGTAAGCTTGATCAAATCCATCGATATCGTCATTATCATTCGTCACGTGAGCAATGTCCTCATCGACAGCCTTGATTCTATCCTCCAAGCACGAGTCAGAGTCGACAGTGCTCACAGTACTGTTCTCAAGAATTTCCTCTAAAGTTCGTATCTTCGATTCATCGATCGACGTTTGCCTCTCCGTCAACTTTTCCGGATGCTTTTGGCCAAAAAATAACCGGCCGTCGCGATCCTCGACGATGCTCTCGCGTGAGGACACGCTATCAAACTCTTCAATGTAAGATGATTTCGAAGATTCCGAGGAGTTACGTTGCAAACGGTTCTCTAAAAATTCTCCGGACCATCTCTTCTCTACCTCCGTTACTTTGTCGCTATATTTTCGTCTGATGTCGATTTTGCGCGGCGGTTGATCTTCAATTTCGCTAGTTCTATCGTTGTCGGACGTGTAATCGAGATCGGTTTCCAACAGTCTCTTCTCCTCGATGTTCAATCGCTTATCCAGATTATGCTTCTCGAGAAAATCCTTGTCGAATCCGGAACTTAATCTCTCGCTGCCACTTGACTCTGCGGTAACCGACGATCCCGGAGTATAATTTGCCTGAAAACCCACCAGCTTTTCTTTATAACTTTGCGCGGTACTAGCGTGAATCCTGGTGCTTAGATTTTTTTGAAGATCTTCGATAATCGTCTGACTTTTTTCCAGATAACTCTGCGCGTCACTGTCACTTTTCGCGCTTTTTTCCTGGTTTTTGATGCTTATTGAGCCGTCCTGCTTTTCGATCTTGTCTTTTAATTTATTGCACTGTACGTTCGCAATTTTAGATATCTCATTATATTTCTCAAATTCAACGCAATTTATATCATTATCATTTTTAACGTCTTCAGTCTCGAAAAGTTTATGTTCACCCGATTGTTCTTGTTTAATCGTAGTCAGTATTTTGTCAACAACTTTTTCCCGATTCGTGAATAAATCTTCCGAAAATTTCTTCGTAGAAGAGACTGAAGTCACTATCAAAGATGAATTATTTTCTTTCTTGATCGCAGTTTTCTTCGGGACTTTTGGCGGCACTTTATTCCTCTTGGCGATTATATTTGTCGAATTTAAACCGTCAATCACAATGCTACCGATAGATGGGTTTTTAGTGAATTTAATCGGTTTGATCCTGCTTTCTTCGTTTGGAAAACTAACACCGTCACTCTTTCGACTCTTCGGAATAGGAAGTTTTGATTGTCTATCAAGAATGATGGTCTTAAAATTAGCGTCTTTTGGTTTTGAATACGTGAACGCATCTTCCGGTATCGGGAATACGTCGTTACTCGTCGATTTCTGTCGGTCGTCTTTCGCTCGTTCGATAACATTCGACTTTGTCTCAGAACTCAGAGAGAATTTCCTCGAAGACTCGTTCTTCGTCAGCAGTACTTCTCGCGAACCGTTCGAAGACTCAAGGACAATCTTTTCAACGGTAACTTTATCAACCGAGAAAACTTGCACGTTTCCCGCATTCGCTCCTTTCCCGTCTGCTTTAAGCAGATTCTGATTATGTCGCGCATCTGTTTCCGAGATATTGCTATCGAAGACTTTTTCCATTGACTCCATGCTGGTTTGCTGTGCACCGTTCTTCTTTTAAGGACGCCTGAAAAAATTTTATCGTCGACATATCCGAGAGAAGTAAAGTTTTTGAAATAATAATAAAGTTAAATTTTAAGAAATTATTTAAAAAAAGACCATTATCTACATTTTCGACCAATATCTTTTACGAAGAATCGTCTCCTTGCTTATTGTATCACAATGTCGAATGTTCTTTATATAGTCGCTTGAAATTGTCTCATAAGTTCATCGCCGCGTCGGTATTTAACCCGGTCAAGTACGTGATATACGTACACGGCCATGTGCGCATCAGCCGCACATGTTTGCGAGCACGTGCCAACACGAGCGGAGTTAATGTTCCTGGGTCGTGCAAGAGTGCGCCAACAAACCTCGGAGTAGTCTAAACACGTGTATATATATTCTAAATATCGAAGCGGAAAATCTCTTCGGTTCGTAGCCGTTATTCGCGTACAATCAATGTCTCTCTCTTTCTCTCTCTCTCAAGGAGCCGCATGGCGTCGCAAAGTGCAACGACCGTAACGAATTCGTTCAAGGAACTTACAAAGCGTCTAAAACGAGAATACCGCCGTACGGCTTCGAATCCCTTTTTCCCGTGATACCGTTATGCTCGCTTCCGACCGTATTTCCTCTCGAAGTGACGTAAGCGTCAAGGATATACAAGTCGAAAGTGGAAAGGAGAGAAATAGGAATACGCTTTGCGTCGCAAGGCAAGCCCTACTCAAAGAAATTTCTTAGTTGAAGAATATATATCAAAGTGAAAAATTCCTAATTTACAAATATAATCCTACTAAAGTAAGAAAATAAGAAATAAGAAATGAAATCTTAAAATAATAAAAAAAAGATGAATTTTATATATGAAAAGTAACGACAAAGATAGAGTGATAGAAGCAGAAAGCAAAAGTAAAATTATATATTAAGAAAGGTGTACAAATTAGTAATAAAAATGTCCATTTCACTCGCTAAGAAACTATATTAAATTACTTTTACTATATACAAACATATTGAAAATATTTAACTATAAAATATTATTAATATTGTAAATATATAATGAAAGTATAAAAGAGGAGATTGAAAGGAAAGAGAAATATACAAATAATGAATAATTTGGCGATTATAATAATTAATAACCGATTATATTGTAATCTTTTATTCATGTAATATTCATCTAATGGCACATTAACCCAGAAACTATGGCAATATGCCAAATGAACTACTTTTTGTCACATTGGATTCGTTACATTTCCGTTTATCAGATAAAATAAGGAGACACTTGCTTTTAATTTGATATCAATACGTTTAATATTGCATAAGACGGCAAAAAGGTTGGCATGCGATTATTTTCTCATATCGGTCATATCGGTCTCATGCCTGCCGCATCGCGTGTATTAATTCACTTTAACTCACTGGCCAATTAATGAATTAATAAAATGATACGTGTGGTATGCTTGTTCGGCGTATGCATAATTCGCCTCTTTTTACATTTGTATCTTACATTTTGTTATACTTAAGATAAAAGATGACACTTTAAAAAGAAAAAAAAGATAGACATCTGCGAAAGAGTTAGTCGAAAAAAAAAATCAATTAATTAACGTTCATCGCAGCACACGTCTTCGGACGCACCTGATTCCGATGCAACGCGTGACACTCCGATTGAGTGTGTTGGTTACCGGCACGTTCCGATCCGAGACTGCACGCAAATGAGACTTGACATTGTTAACCACACCGGCGCGTTGCACCACCGTTTCCCGGAATATGTTTGCAATCGACCGGCCAGAGAATTCGCATTATGCGTTACTAGTAGCTACGAGTTACAACGTGCCGCGCGAACGGCGAAGCAAGCAACAGCATGTAGAAGAAACGCAATATTCACAAGTGAAACCAATACATCGGTGTTAATTTACGGTATAGTCATTTCGCGAAATATCTGCTTGCTATCGCTGCCAATTACGTAAATAATTCCCGTATCGCGTTTACACGATCGTGATGCAATTATGCTCACCCGATCAAGTTCTTACCCGATCCGGATATATTACATCTCGCTCGATGAAATAGTAATATACTATGCAATATTTGAGTTTATGTATGATAATAAACATAGATAAACAATATTTTATTCTTTTGATAATAATATGATATAATATAATACAATACACACGCCATATACTATATATAGGATATATATATATATATATTTTTTTTTTTAAATTAAATCTTCGCTTGATATATATGTCGATATATTTTTATAAATTTACAATTTCCAAATTATTATAAGTCCAAATTTATTAGTTCATATTTACATAAACGGCTATATTATTAGGTGATTAATAAAATGCAATATAATAAACATAAAATATAATAAATAGAAATGTTTAAAGAGAATCTCTCTCTGCAATTACATATATTGCCTCTTTGGGGATTAATTTATGTCTGCCGGCATCATTTTTAGTATAATGACTATGCCATGGAAAAAAACTGAAAACGGTAAATTAGCAGATAACGATGGCGAGTAGTTTATGCGAGAATAACGCGGTAATAATGCGGAAACGTCATCGTCCTTTATCTACGTCTCATGATCATCAACGGAGAACTTGAACAGCAAGCCGACGAGATACATGACGGTATCGACCGCACGATCGAAGCAGAAATAAACGGAACCGAAGAACAAGGCTGGTAATTGACAGACACGTATCTCGCCAATTATCGCGATACTCGTTATCTCATTATCGTCATTGGATAGCATCGCGAGACAACAATTCTAAAGTGGCCTTTGGAGTTTGCCGACCGTTGGTGATTCGCGTAATGCAAAATTCAAGATACTTACATCCGAGAGTCATCTCCATCGTTTATAAGGTAATCTACGTCGAGAATAAAGTGATTTTAACAATTTAACGATATCCTCTTCATATAAACGCAAATGGATGTGATAGGAAAATTTTCCGATATATCTGTGATATTCGAGATTTCAAAAACTACTCTGCACAAAAGTTACAAAACAAAGACGGCAGAAACAAAAGATTAAAAATTAACATTTAAATTTGCGTAAACTGGAAAGATATACCAAACCGGTTTGCTACTTTCCCTTGCATTAAATTTCCGCGTCTCGACATCAACAACTCTTTTCTATGCAGCATCTAATAAATCGCCGGCACACTAAACTTTGCGGGAATTTTATATATTCTTTTTTTCTTTTTTAATGATGTGTAGTACGTCTCGATTCGCATATAGATAATATACCTAACGAGTCGGCGGACTGAGCGCAAGTGCAATATGCTTGCATGCTAACGTAAAGAGCGCTTGCTTGAAGATAACCATCGAGGGCACGTCGGTTTCTTTGAACAAGCAGACAGACAACCTCGAAGTTTCCGCGACGATAAGTTCAGCCTACATCGTGTATTAGTTTATGAATATGAATGATATTCTATAAGTTATGGAACGCGACATTAAAAATATTATGTAATCGGTAGTAATATATCTGGAATAAGCAATTACTCTGATTGTGAGATTGATTAAATTAATTTTTGCAATAATTTCAATCAATAATTCAATCAAGCTAATATCGAGAAAAAAAAATAGGTCAAATTAATTGACGCGGAATTTTTATTTTACCATTATCAAAATATATCTTGTGTTGCTGCTCCAAAAATATAGTGCCGAGAAATTATTAAGATTTTCATGTACAATTTTCATACATCTTTAAAGTAATCTAAATTTAAATTAAAAAATGTATAAATATTTCAGATTGATAAATACATTAATGTTAAATATAATACTTTAATCATTATAAAAGAGAGAAGCTTTATAATAACGTTTTGACAAAATGATTGCGCATTATAACTGTTAATCGGATCTAAAAGTAAGTTATTCATGTTGTAGCAAATATTATTTCGCGTCATATTCAATGACTCAGACAATAGAAACAATCACAGACAATTAAGATTAGATACATGTGTATCTTATACATGGTATCGATAGCGCAGGATGGATGTAAAGTTGTCAGCGCAAACGTTTAACGGATTAACAAACACCGCTCGATCTTTGCTAATACGATAATGACGATATTCGACGATCGTGCACGGTATCGTCGTGCATGGTATTAATCTGTGATTGCGTTGATCATTCCTAAATTTAATCGTCATCGTCAATGATGCTGTCACATCGATGCTATTCTGCATGCGGTAATTGCTCGACAAGTATGTACGCGATAATCCTCGTAATATGATTGGAATATCGTTCTCGTATCGCGCGGCTACGCAAAGATCGATGATATCGCATCGATATTATTTGGCACGAATGCGCAAAGCAGGAGCGAGATAAGAATTCACACGATTCGCATAAGCAGATGTGTGTGATTTACAAGCAAATAAAATACAAACTTACACTTTATCCGTTTGCGACACTCGACGTCTATTGTTCGCAGTAGCTGCTCATGTATGCATAGAAATGCATATACCGTGAAAAGCGTCGCGGCGAAAGAACTTTGTCAATGATAACGATATTTGCGCGCACTTTTTGGGATTTATTTGAAAATCATATAAGTCGCCGATGTAACGCGAAATGCGTAACGGAAAACGGGAATAAAAGATGAAGCGCAGACTCTGTGTAACTTTGCGACACGAAAGAACAGAACAAACGGGCTGCAGTTTTTGCAGCGAGTGCAATTCTTGCTGAAAGAAGCGTGCATACATGCATTTATGAACCCGTTACTACCGAATACACGAAAATTCCGGAAAAAGTCGCGAAAATTCTGTTTCGTCAATCTTCGTATCCCTGCGCGACGGATTAACTCTTTATCATAACCGTGGAAGGGGGCTCTTATCGTTGTCACACCTCAGACACGAGCACACTGTCACTGTCACACGATAACGAACGACGCACGATTTTTCGCGGCATTTTTTTCTTCTTTGCGCAAAAAGGATAAAGAAGGATTTCGGAGCAGAGCGGAGACATGCGCGCGGATAAGAATGTTTAAATAAAAACTCTGAAATAGGCGCTGGTCCTGGAGGATATGATAACGCGATACTGTTAATGAGAGAAGAAAAACTAAACGAAAACAAGGAGGGAGGGGAGAAAACGAAACGACGAAAGAAAAAGGGAAAAAGGGAAGAAGAGGGAAAGAGCGCTGGCAACGATGTCTCTGTACTGACTGACGACGAGTTGTTCGTATAATGTACGTAGAGTACGAGAGAAAGAGAGAAACGATGGGGAGAGGGAGAAGACTAAGAATGTGAGAAAGAGCGAGATGAAGATAGGGAATAATGAGGAGAGAGAATGGACGAGAACTGGCCGAGCCAAACAAGAGAGCAGAGAAACGGAATGTTCGCGGACTCTTTCTCTCGCACGCGAGCAAAGACTCGACTGTGAGCGAGTTGCGTGTTGACGCTGATAACAAATTACAGGTATGCATGTATTTACCTATGACACATCAGCGTATTGGCGGAAAGTCGCAGTGATTCTCATAGCGATATCAAATTGTTTCATCAAGTTATTTCTATTAATCAAGTTACCATTTGCTTGAATATATTTTTCATGTCCAGAAAATAATACCTTGATTCCCTCATCAAAATACCAAAAAAATATTTTTTTTAATTAATAAAAAAAAAAAAAAAAAATAAACTTTCGTGCACCAACTAAAAAGAATAAACGTGAAAAATCAATGGTATATATATAATTATGAATCTAATTATTATTTTTAATTAAGTGAGTAATGCATAATGGATAATATTAATATTTTAATCTTTTCATACACACATACATCATCTTAACAAGTGTATAATTAATTATTATCAGAATAACATTGCCATGATAATCGTTTATGAGAAGCAAATCTATGATCGATTTAATCTCGTTACTCTACGAAACTTTACTCACACAGTATTATAGTATCATTGTAGCACGATTAAATGTGAATAATCTTTTTGTAGACATTATTCACTCAGTGCTGAAATGAACTTATGTGGATATGTTCGGAATTATACGTTCAACAATGACAGAAGAGCGCCCGGAATTGCCGTATAATCTAGGAACACTTGGGCCAGTGAAAAATTCCTATCAAGCTGAACAAGCAAATGGAATTTTAATTAAAGCACCTTGCGTGTGCACTGAGAATTACCATGACGCTAGATATCGCGAGCTCGTATTATCACGATTCTATAGAACAGTGTGATTTATCTCTCATTTATAGGCGTATATTCTCTACGTCAACACGACTATTCACATCTTTTGAAAATTATATTCCTGAAATCGAGAAAGAAATCAAATTTCCTTGGAATATACATTAATTCGTTTACATCATAAAATATGTTCCTGATATCAGCGAATTTTTTTATCCCTTCGAGAATAATTTAAAAAGTAAATAAAAATAACAAAAACTACATACAAAAGTAATAATTATGACTGGATATTCTTTCACGTTTATATATAAGAAAATGTTTCGCGTATATCATACCCTTTATCGTGCAACAAACAAAAATGGTCATGATATCACTTGTGATCTGCAAACTATGTAGGATAGCGTATCCGATACGTAACTCGATGCTAGGAACTAAAGAGAGTCTTGAGACGTTTCCCGCGAGATGACCTTTCGATCTTCCAAGACCTTCTCCTTGGATCGAGAGATGAATTTCTTTTTTGTACAGGCTTCAATCAAGCAGACATCGATCGGGAGCGTTCCCCCGAGTCCCCCCGTTGTTCAACCTTTCACCGAGGATTTTTATTTCATATCTCTTCTTTCGTCATTCTTCTTTTTCATTGGCCGCGCAATCATGATTTATTGATGAAAACAAAATATAGTGCATTTGAGTTGCAAGGTAAACGACTATTTGTGTAAGAAACGTCGAGTATGCAGCCGAGTTTCGATACCGGGGAACACCGGTGTGTTATTACGATTGTAAAAATATATATGAAGAAAAAATTCACAATAGCAAAAAAAAAAAAAAAAAAAAAAATTAAATAAAAAATCAACTAGATTCGCTGGAAC